>NW_020664436.1:2028234-2102271 GCF_002925995.2 Terrapene triunguis
GCGCTCGGCTGGGGGGGGGCTCGGGGGCGGCGCTTTTTTTTGCTGCTTGGGGCAGCAAAAAAGCTAGAGCCGGCCCTGGGACCAAGTACTGATTTTGCCCCAGATCCCTAAGTGGCCCCTCAAGGGCTGAACTTACAACCCTGGGTTTAGCAGGCCAATGCTTAAACCACTGAGCTATCCCTCGGATTTAAACAGAAAGACCAGAATTTTACTCCTCGGGTAAATTTGTGGTTGGACCGATATTTGGAGTCACAACAATGCCCTCTTTGGATAATGAATGGAAGAGCCATGCTCTCCTGACTCTTGCCCAAATGAAAATAAGCAAGAAGCAGCCCTAGATGACTTCTCCTCCTACCAGACATTGTTGGAAAGATGACGAATAATGCTCCCAACTTCTGGTTTTGGAACTGGTGATGAATGCGTCACCCTGGTCTTCTAACCATGGATCAGATGAACCTCCAGTGATAGGAAACATGGATATGAGTCCAAAAAGTTGGATGTTTGTCTGAAATTTTGGAAGGGTTCCCCACCAACTGAATTCCCCCAACAATTCCCTTCTCTTAACACGTCTACATATGCCCCCCCAACCTACCCCCAATCAGGCTCCCATAACTATGCTTCCTAGTTGAAGGATGAAGGGAAAGTTTTCCTAAATCTTTTGGGGTTGGGATAATGGGTCTGCTCACCCCCAGAACAGTTGTTGGGTGGTCATGCAGGCTTGCTCCTTCTTGCTGATTTCAGGTGGCTACCAGCAGGCTCCCTACCCTCCCTGAATGCATAGATTCATAGATTTTATGGCCAGAAACGACCTTTATGATCATCTAGTCTGACCCTCCTTCATAACACAGGGCAGAGAATTTCAGCCAGTGGTTCCTGCATATAGCTCAACAACTTGTGTTTGAACTAGAGCATCTTTTCCAGAAAGTCATCCAGTCTTGATTTCAAGGTTCCCAGCGATACAGAAACTACCATCTCTTTTGCTGATCTGTTCCAATGACTGACTAACCTCACTTAAAAATTTACCACTTTTCAGATTGAATGTTGCTAACTTCAGCTTCCAGAGTGTGACATTGCATCCCATAATGCTTTATAGAAATATGCTTATGAGTGTAAATATGACATAATAGGAATATGTTTTATGCTAGATGTGCCATGTAACATATCTCTGCAAAGGTTATGATCTACTCAATATATTTATCCTATTTATATGCATGTATCATTTTTGTATTTGAAGTTATGAATATTGGCTATGTACTTGTTTGATTTTAAGTAGCCTCAGTGAAGCATTTGGTCAGCTTCAGCTTCAGAAAAGACTATTCTCAGTAAGTGCCCAATCAAGAAACACTTAAGCTGACAATGAACTTTGAGAGATGCCAATCCACATCTGAGCTTTCCTGGGAATGTGGTGTTGGCCTGTAAAGAACTGAGTCATGCATGGACATGTGACTTGCCCATGGGACTACAAAACTCCATCTTGTAGCTGCAATCTGCATAGGAGAGGAGAAGGGGTTTCCACCTACAAGAGAAAGTCTATTTAAGCCCCTGGAAACCCCTCCATTTTGTCTTCAGCTGGCTCAAGAGATAGCCTCTCCACCCCAGCGAAAGGCCTGAAAGAAACTGGAACAAAGGACAGTAACTACAGGGGTGTGAGTGATTGCTGGACGCAGACTAGAAGGAGGCTAGTCTGTCAAAAAAGCTTATTGGAACATCTCTGAGGGTGAGATTTACCTGCATTTAGTTTCCTACTGTATTAGGCTTAGACTTGCATGTTTTATTTTGTTTGGTAATTTACTTTGCTCTGTCTGTTATTACTTGGAACCACTTAAATCCTACTTTTTGTATTTAATAAAATCACTTTTTACTTATTAATTAGCCCAGAGTAGGTATTAATACCTGGGGGGGGGGGGCAAACAGCTGTGCATATCTCTCTATCAGTGTTATAGAGGGCGAACAATTTATGAGTTTATCCTGTATAAGCTTTATACAGGGTAAATCGGATTTATTTGGGGTTTGGACCCCATTGGGAGCTGGGTATCTGAGTGCTGGAGACAGGAGCACTTCTTATGCTGTTTTCAGTTAAGCCTGCAGCTTGTGGGGGACATGGTTCAGACTTGGATCTATGTTTGCAGCAGGCAAGCGTGTCTGGCTCAAACAAGGCAAGGTACTGAAGTCCCAAGCCAGAGGGAAAACGGGCTTAGAAGTAGTCTCAGCACATCAGGTGGCAGTTCCCAAGGGAGTTTCTGTGACCCAACCGTTACACAGCGATTGGCTCTTTTCATGCCTTTGCCTGCTAGAATAAGGACTCCTCTGTGTATTAGGCAGCCTGTTAAGCTTGATATCTGCAATCCCATGTGGGAGTAGCCAGACATATAAGGGCAACTTTCCTTGTATTATTTCACAAATTTTGTCTCTCGTTTCAGCTTCAAACCAGGAGTGGGGAAAAATTGACCCCTTCAGAACCTCCAAGACTGGTTTTAGGTACAGGTGGCTTCATTCACAAGTCACTGCTCCCCACTGTGATTCGCTTTGAAGATGCTGTTGTTAAAAAAAAACCTATCCCTGGAGCCCTGCTATGAACTTTAAAGGATCTTAGCCAGTCGCTTATTGGCTTTTCTTTACCAATATCCTCCAGCAATGGAGGTGTTGCTCTCAAGCTGTTTTCAGGGCTTGATGCTTATTATAAAGTGGGAATTTTTGTAATATTTGTTATGAATTCTGTGAGTGACTCAGTTTCTCCTATACAGTGCATTGCTTCCCAGTAGGGAAAAAAGGGATTACGTTTGCTCTCAAGACCAACAAAGAGACATAGCTCTGTGTGTGGGGGCACCTCCCTGTCTTGGTGGAATGAAAGTTGGTAAGGAATTGATTGAAAGTGACCCAGATCAACAACGGGGTCAGAGGGACAATACAAGCACCAGTGAGTCATGGATTTCCCTGCCTTTCAGCAGGGAAGTGAAGCAAAGACCCCATCTTGAGAAAAAAAAGACGGAGAGGTGTAAGGTGAGGGGTTACGTCTGAGGATGGAAAGAAGCTTGGGAGTTCTCTCCTCTGGGAACTGACTAAGGAGGTCAGACTGGGAGAGACACATAGAACCTGAAAATGGAGTTCACTACCGCTTGGCTGGGGCTCTGAGTTGAGCAGAATGGACTGTTTTAACCTTCCTTTCTCTATGCTAACCTCTGGACTTCCTAGGCTATGCTCCAGCTGACTAATAAACCCGACTGTTTTGACAACACTGCGGAAGCGTCACTATAAATATTTGATGAGGTGCTTCAATTCCTGAAGAGTGTACAAGTCTCTGCCAGGAGTCTATCTCAGATGGACTCGCTGAATGGAGCTAATGGTGTGAAGCAGGAGGATAGAAGCCCCAGAGGTTCTGTCTCAGGAGGCGGTGAGGCCATGTGGCCTATTTTGAAGGATGAGTGAGATCCTTTGGAGTCTGGCACACTGATGGGCTCCTCCTTGAGACTGTTCCAAAACTGGGGGCGTCGCATTGATCCTGTGGATCTGTGACAATTTGTAACTTAGAGACTATCATCTTTTAAACCGGATATACTGAGGCAGAGTGAGAAAGCATCTCACAGAAAGGGAGACTCAGTTCTTGGATTTCACACAGCTCAGTTGTCCATGGTTGGCCTTTTATTCAGGCGGATGCCACATCTGGTTTTATAGTCTGTAAGGCAAAAAGGTAACAAGCAGCTTCTCTCATGGCTTCCATCAGCCATTTTACCTGCCCACTTCATGTTTTGAAAAGGGCACTGATGAGAGAAAGCTGAGATCAGGCTAGTCTCAGACATATCCTGGATCCTGATCCTTGCAGGGGGATGGAGATAGGACTAAATTAAGAAAAGCCGTAGCAAGGAAATATAAATTACGCCTGCCTGTGCCAGCTGAGCTGCCTGCACTGGTGGCGAGATCCCCATGGATGGTAGCTCCTACCTTCAGTGATTCTGCTCCTCCACAGCTTTAACTGAATTATGCTAGAAGAACTCCACCACTGGGTCTGCCGAGAAGAAGTGCTGAGTCAGCATGCTCTCTGGCCAAGCAGGCTATATGCTCCCTTTTCAGCCAGAGTGGCCTATTTTTGAGGGTCTCTGTAGCTCCTTTGGAGCAAGTGAAGTTTCAGTGCATAGGAACTGCTACCACCTCACCCCGCCACAAAGTGTGGCTTGCCATTGGGACTCATCACATTTGGAAATACCAGCTCTGCTTTTTACCATTGGTCCTTTTTATTTATTTTTCACTTTCTGTCAATTTCAACCTCTGGTTTTCCATGCACAGGGTCGGTGTTTATGTAGTGACCCCTTGGTGGATTGGAAACAGGGTTTGAACCTAGGACCTTTAATGCCCAAATACAACCCTCTATCACCTGAGCTAAAATATGATTCCATTAACTGGAAGCAATAGTAGACCACTATCTTCTCTGCGGGCCAGCCATTAAAGGGAGTCATGGCACACATTGTGCAAGTGTGTGATGTTTACCTTACAAACCCAAAAGAGCTTTATTATATTTTTAATAATATGATTATGTATATTTGCTTTTATAATTTTTTCATTTTCTTTTGCAAAACCTAAACGATGGACCTAAATGACTTGACAGCGTCTCTTTGAACTGCAAAGCACAAATACCATGTAACTATCCCTTACCCACATAGCAACTACAGAAGGGTTCCTGGTGAATAGCATGTAATTATTGCACATAGCAATTGCAAGGTGCTGAAGCTGGCTCAGTAATTACACTTAGTGGGTCTAAAAATAATTGCTATGTAGCCTGTGCTCCACGGAGCAGAGAGAAAGTATTTACTTTGTACTGTCCTTACCTGGTGTTAGCTCTGCAGCCACTTGCACTGTCTGACCCTCCAAAGGGTCAGTCAAACAGCTAAAAGTTCAGATTCTTCTTCCAAACTCCTTTGCTTGGAAATTGATGTTGGGGGAACAAATTTCCTTGGGCCTTATTTTTAGAAGTGTCTGAAATATCACAAGAACAGACACTTGGTGCATTTTGATACCTTCTTTATCAGATGAAAGTATAAGAAGAGAGGCATAGAGTCTGGTTCTTCTCTCACATACCCTGAGGTAAATCAGGAGTGACTCCACTGAACTTGGTGTAGATGAGATCAGCCATCAACCTCTCTCTAAGCAGCGCACAGCATGTAATTAAACAGCTAATGGTTAGCAGGCACTTCCATTCAATTTAAGTCCCTGTAATTTTGAGTGTTATTGAGGAAGGAATTGTTTTTACTCTCACTCTCTAGATCTAGCTTCCCATTTGAAGCTGAAAAACATGCCCTTAAAAGAAAGCTCTACAGAAAGCAGGCATAGAATCTTCAGAATCCTCACTGCTCCATTTAGCTGTCACACAATGGCACTCAGAGCTTCCTTACTCTCTTTTAGATGCAGCCCACCATTTATTCTTCAGCACCTCTATACAAAGCTGTGCAAAGACAGGACCATGCAATCCCAAGCCCAGACAGAGCGAATGCCAAGTCCTGTACTTAGGTACCCCTGTCCTGCAGCTCTTCATCAGCCCAAACTCTCTTTGTTTTCACAGGGTGTGGTGGAAGCATAAAGACTGCAGGATCAGGCCTCTAGCAAGGACATCAAGTTAGAAAAGCAGTAAAGCTGTTCCAGTTTTCTTTTATTTAAGTATAGGCAGCACAACTGCAGCATCCTGTAGATGGCCTACATGGGCCAATCATAACAGCTCCCCCTTACTAATGTCTGTTTAGACCTAGATCCTGAGTAGGGACTGCAAGATCAGACCCTCAAAAGTACTGTAAAGTTTTTAAAATAATAATTAATAAAAGACATAGACAGGGTCCCAAATCAGTTACAGAACAAATAGCTAAGAGTGAAAAATGACCAATGTTACATCTTAGAAAAAATACATTAGTTCCTAATTTAATTCCTTTCCAGCCAAAACAAGAGTTTGGGGGCCTGTGTTGTAACATATCTAATTTATCCCAAGCTCAGCCATGTTACGTCAGCACTGCATGCAGAACACATTCCTGCACAGTCTGACCTGCACTCGCTCTTTGTGAAGTCCTCATGCATGGCATGGGGGAAAATGCTCAAGGGGGCTAGTGGTTAGAGGCCTCAGCTGGGATGTGGTAGGTCAAATTTGAATCCCCACTCCAGAGCAGGGACTTGACCCCAGGTCTCCCTTCTGCCTGGTAAGTGTCCTAATTACCTATTCGTGCGGGAGGGGGTATTTTGCTCTCTTTTCTTCTGAAGCAGTGCCACGTTGTATAAATAATTAACTATTCAGTGGGGCAGGGACTGAAACTCAGGTGTCCCACACCCCTAGGTGACTGTCCTAACCACTGGGCCATAGCATCATTAAATTAATGGAGATATCCCATCTCCTAGAACTGGAAGGGACCTTGAAAGGTCATCGAGTCCAGCCCCCTGCCTTCACTAGCAGGACCAAGTACTGATTTTGCCCCAGATCCCTAAGTGGCCCCCTCAAGGATTGAACTCACAACCCTGGGTTTAGCAGGCCAATGCTCAAACCACTGAGCTATCCCTCCCCCCATTCTTCCTGGCTCAGTGACCATTCACATATTTCATACCAAGTGGAACAATTTCACTAGGTGTGGTTGAGAAATACCAATTCCAGAATAGCCAGTAGCCTGTTTTTTAGGGCACTCACCTTGGCTGTGGAAACCAGAGCTTCTAGTCCCTGCTGTAGGGTAGCGATTCAAACCTGCATGTCTCACATCCTAGATGCATGCCCAACTCAGTTGGTTAGAGGTTATAAGGCGGGGAGGGGCATGTCTCCCTTGAGAGCGTTTTGTGAATTTAGCCCTTCATTTCTTTTGTTCATATTAAAAATTCCTGAAACAAAACATTTCAATTTGGGTCAAACAAAATGTTTTATTTAACCTAACCTTATTTTTTTTTTAGATTTTTCCAGAATGGCCAGTGAACAAAACAAACAAAAAATCAGTTATTCACCCAGCTCTAGTGGTAACCCTCTGCTAACTTGCTTTAGCATATACATGTTTCAGAAAACCAACAGCTTTTGGGGTAGGATATTTCCTTACAGATTTTCTCAAGTACTTCATTCAAAGTTGGTAGCCTTGTGGATGTCAGACCCTGGTGATTCAGCAGCCTAATAGGATGCTGAATGGTTACAGATGATGTGCTATTGGTTTGCTCAGAGATATATTATCCTCCTGCCTGAGTCTTGCAGAAGATGCTGCAGTCAGTGGCACAGTTATTAAGAACCAGCCCAAATGATATTAATAGAAGTACTAACATTACTGCTTAATGACACTGCACCATTAAAAAAACATCAGTAACGGGCTGGATGGCATCACACACACAGATAAGCAATTGTGTGTCAACAAACTAATGAATTACTTTTATATCCCTGTACATTAATGTTTATTGATGAGTTTGCGGAAAACAAGGGAGACTGTATGTTTTATGGGCAGGCCCTATATTAAAAATAATTGGAGTTTGCGAGCCAGAACATTTCCCTGCATTAAGTATACCTGTTTCAGAAATCTACTTTCAGTGGCTCCACTCTATAGCTAGCTACAGCAGCAGCACTTGAATAAAAGAACTCAGAGGTAGAAATGACGTATTATAATTATTATGATTCTCATAGTTCAAAGCACCATAAAAACACATCACGATGACTAGTAAACTCAGCACACAGGAGTCATTGGCCAGTAGTCTTCCTCCACTACTTTTGCAGCCTTCACGTAGCCTTGAGAAATGTGCCATACCGCATCCCCTCCAATTACTCACATTGTCAAACCATATTAACTACGTGTACCCCGGACCCCTGTCCCCGCAAATCTTGTTTCATCAATCTTCTTCTCACATCTCCTGCAAACTCAAGTTTGCTTTGTCTGATCATCTTCATGATATCAGGTATCACCCGGGTTATGCTGTAGATTCGGACGATTACCTCTTTGTTAGTCCTATGTGAGATACAGCTAATGTGCATCAATTGCCTGCAGCATTTCAATTCAAAGGCAGAAGCTGCTTAAGGCCTTGTTTCCTTAACACCCATGTCTCAACTGCATGTAGCAAGATACTGAATACAAAGAGATGGCAGCAATTTCATTTTACACTTCACAGTAATTCCTTTGCTTCTCCAAATGTGGCTGAGTGTTGCTAGAACAGCAACCACATGCCCAAGTTTACGTTGCATCTCTAAAGGTACGTCTACATTGCAATTAACCACCCACAGCTGGCCTGGGTCAGCTGATTCAGGCTCGCAGAGCTCAGGCTGAGGGGCTGTAAAATTGTTGTGTAGACACTTGGGCTTGGGAAGGAGCCCGAGCTCTCGGACTCTGTGAGCAGGGAGGGACCCCGTGCCTGGGCTCCAGCCCAAGCCCAGACATCTACAAAGCAATGTTTAGCCCTGCAGCCTGAGCCCTGCAAGCCCGAGTCAGCTGACCTGGGCCAGCCGTGGGTCTTTTATTCCAGAAAAGATGTTCCCCAAGTGATGTTTAGTGGCCCTTGTAGTCCTGCTACCCGGCATTTGAAATGCTCAATGCACTGCAATGCCTCCTCAGATCTGGGTAGGAATATCATCACCACTGTCTTTTCATATGCTATCTTTAAACCTAACTTCTCTGCTTCCACCACTCCCTTGGGTCTGAACCCAGCTTGTTCTTCAGCCAGAAGGTTCTCTCTGTAACAGGTTCTCTGCTCACCACTGGAACACTTCTTGCCTGGGGAATAGCTCTGCCGATGCCCCTTTCTGTTTCTTGTTTACCCTAGGGCCCCTCTCACACTTCAGAAGCTACAGTGCTTCCTCTTAATGACTGGGGGGTGCTCCCTCTTTGTGGCTTGGCTCTCCAGCAAGGTCAGTATAGTTTTCCCCTTGCGGGGTATCAAAGTCTCACTGGACTGGCTGACCAGGTACTGTTCCCAGCAGCTATCGAATTCAAGGCAATGCCACTTCCCCAGTGGCTGGTAGGTGAACCTGGGTCCACCCTCTACTCCGGATTCCAGCCTAGCGTCCTTACAATCAACAGCTGAGGTCTGCTCCATTGCAAGATCCTGCTACCATTTCCCTGGGCGGCTTCCTATCCACATCTATCAGGCTTCTTTCTCCACCATGCCTCTGGGCAAACCCTTCCTGCAGGGCCAGGATCCCAGGGCTTCTACTTTCCCCCCAGGTTTCCTCCTTTCCCTCTTTAAGCCCACAGAGTAACTGCAGGCTTTCACACTGCTTCCCCTTTCTACTCTCCCTTCCTGACCTTATATCAGCCCTGCCTGTTCCTGCCCAGTTGAGTTCCATCCTGTCAATGCTTGCTTATCAAGCCTAACTCTCCTTCAAGTGTGGCCTATCAGGTTACTTAACCCCTTCTGAGCCACATTAGCCCTTCCCAGGATAGTGGAGGGTTGGGGGGGAAGGGGAGAACGCCCTATCACACTCTCTCTCTTGGGCACAATTCAGTTCAGGATGCTGGGCAGCAGTGTTTTGCTAGGGTGTAACAATAATGAGGTTGGGTGGTAATTTCTACAAGCAGCTGGGTCCATAGGTGCTGGAACTAGGGGTGCTGCAGCACCCCCTGGCTTGAAGTAGTAATAATGACCCCAATACATGGTTTCCACCTTCAGCACCCCCATTGCGAAAATTGTTCCAGCACCTCCATCTGGGTCCCCCTTTTATGAACAGGAACATTCAGGGACTGTGTCCAAGTCTTCAGCCATCATCTTCCAGACTCCCTATTCTCAGTGACAAGCTTATGGTATGCCTGGATGAGTGCACCGCCATCCATTTTAATTAGTTCTGTTTGTACGTTATCCAATTCAGAGGCTTTAGGACTTTTTGGTGTCCACATTCCATCCTCAACTTTGATTGTAGGAAGAGCGTCATTCGGATAAGTTGAGCTTCGCACATAGATCTCTCCATCGTTTTTCACATCCATCTTAGAATTTGTTGTGCTCATATTATGCAGTCTTCAGCAATACCTACCTCGAAGGATGGGTAAAATGATATTTTTCCTGCCAGAGAAACCATTTGAAAGAGTCTTGATGGCTTGTTGTGGACCCTCATAGCGTCTTTTGCCGCAAAAGAGTTCTTTATAGTGATGCACTATTGTTCAAGCCAGTCTTCTTTTGCCACTTTAATCAGTGCATCTATTTCTCACATCATTCAAGAATACTGCTCTCTTGCAGTTTCATCCATCTTCCTTCCATCTTAGGTTCTATCTAATACATCTTCCTATCCAGCCAATTCAGGATTGTTCTTTACCATCCATTATCTAGTGATTTGCCCCGTTAAAGCAATATTTTTTAATCAGAGGGCTACCAGCAATTGGGTGGGTCTGGCTTCAAGCTGAGCCAATTCCTTCCCTGAAGATAGGAAGGGTGGTCTAGTGGATAGGACAATCATCTATGGGCTCAATTCTTGGCTCAGCAACAAACTTCCTGTATGACCTTAAGCAAGTTATTTAATTTCCTCTGTGCCTCAATTGGCCACCTGTAAATTGGGGATGATACTTCCCATAGCTGGTGGTGCAAAGGATTCCCAACTTCTTAGGAGTGTTGTGAAGACTAATCCATTAAATAATTGTGGGGTGCTACAGTCATGAGGGCCACCTAAGTACTTGGCTTTTATCTCTAGATTGCTAGTTTGAATCCACCACAGATCTCTGCTAGTTGATTTCTGTTACCATCTGATGGCTCTTTGCTGGTCGATGCAAAGTGAATTTGACAGTCTTGCTCCATTAATTAGTGGACACGTGTCTACATTACAGAAACTATATCTGTGTGTTATACCCCAGGGATGGATACAGTATAATAAATAGATGGACAGACAGATCCAATCTATCATATTTCTAATGCATGTTGGCTGTCTTAGTAGTGAGGCTGAGCACTAACTGGACCATGGAAACTGACGTAGCCCTTGGGATGATGCCCCAAGTTCAAAGCACATCAGTGGGGCAGGGTCCATGGGAAACTTGCACTCCTGCAGCTGGCACTGTGCCTGTTCTAAGGTTAACGGGACCATTAGGCCTCACTCTTCTCTCATGCATGTTAGTTTTACACTAGTGTGGTCACTGACCCCTTCTAGCGAGTCATGAGTCAGGCCTTGTGACTCCTAACACTCTCAGTCAAACATAAGATTAATTTCATAAACCAAAGCAAAATGGAGCCTGCAGTAACCTTGCTATAAAAGGTTCCTAATGGTTATCTCCTCTGAGCCACGACCCCACGCCACATATCTATCCCCTGCGGTACAAAAGCAACACCACTCTGAATTGTGAAAGTGAAAAGTCAGCTGGTTCTATGAGTTGTTTTTCAGGCTGCTTATTGTCATCCCTTGTATAAAAGGTGCTAGGGGGTAGGTCTGTGCTCCTTGTGAATGGCTTAAGATATATGAACGCTGCACTAATGTTTGACCTTTATCTCCGCGTAATGATGGGGACATTTATTACAGTTTCCTCCATCCCGCGTACATGTCTATAAAATATAATGGGGCCTCACGCCGGTGCCTTTAGTTCTTCCTTGTTTCTGAGAAGTGATTAACGCAGTGAAGTGGCTAATTAAACATTTTGTCAGTGTGGCATTCAGAAATAATTGAGATTTCTAATGATATCGCCGTGATAAATGAAGGAGTTAATGTATTCCGATGGCACCCAGACAATGCAGATAAAATGATCAAACTGCATCCTGGTTCCTCTTCTGAATGTTCTCCCACCTCCCCACCCCCGGCTTTGCCCTTCTAAGTGGGTCAGATCTCCAAGCCAAAAGCACAGAGATCTGTTGCAAATGGAGCAGCAGGCAGCTTGACAGAGACAACTTGCAAAAAGTGCGCAGGTTGGGGCACTTCTCCCTGCCATTGAAGAGACTATCCAATGGCAGATCATCCCCCAGGAAAGGACACTTCCCAGGACTGTTCATGCAGGCTCAAGCTTCCTTTGCACAGCATTGTCTCCATGCTAAGGTAGAGCTCGTGGGGCTTAGTGATGATTCTGCTCAGGCAGTGCTCTTGCGAACACAAGGTGGAAGCAAGGGAGACAGAAACACAGGCACGGACCCTACATGCCGCGTCAGCCAGACTATAGGCAACCGAGTGGCCATCTGGATGGAGCAGTATGAGGTTTTTGCTGTTTTCAGCTACTGTTGCTCAGCTAAAAATAAAATCCTGATGTGTAAGTGAAAGGATTTGGATGAACTTTAGGGGGGACAGATTCTCTTCTATTGCACTGGTGTAAATCCACTGAAGGAGCAATGTTAGCCTGTAGTCTCTAAACGTGCAGGGGGGGCAAATAAGAGCAGAATTTGGACCTGAAGCTCTATTGATGAACAGATTTTGCGGTAGTTATAGAATGACCTTCTGGTGTATGTGAATCTGACTTGCGGCAGTGTTGTTATAAGTGTGCTTGAATAAATGTAGCATTTTGCCTTCCCTTTGGGGTGTGCATGAAGTTAGTGCTCGCAAAACTGCTGGCTTGACAGCTTTGGAGACTGAAGTCCATCTGTCTGTCAGAATTACTTGTTTCACCATAATCACTGTATTATCCTCTGTTAATCCACAGAACGCGCACGGCATTAACAGCAGAGGACAAACGTCTCCCACCCACAGAGCCTGATTCAAAGCCGACTGAAATCAATTGGAGTCTTCCCATTGATTTCAATCCACTGTGGATCAGACCTGGTGTCCATGTTCCTCAGCTGTGACTTGAAAGGATGGCTTCTATCAACGAGAGTTCAGTTCAGTTTCCCTGGCCCACTTAGTTCTTGGCCCTTCTGCTGAAACTGCTAAGATAAGTAGCTGGTTCTAAATCCCTTTCTAACAAAAAGATCATGGAACTTGAAGAACATCAGGGGTGTATATGGCAATAGCACTGCCAAATTCTTGAAAAGAAAGAACAGGAAAATTAGTAGCTATCAAAAGGTTTAAAAGGGCTGCAGCGGGTCCCCTAAGGCTACGACTACACTACAAGCCGGGGGGTGACTCCCAGCTCATGGAGACGTACTTGGGCTAGTTCTCATCGAGCTGGCATGCTAAAATAGTAGTGCAGCTGCCATAGAACGAGCAGCAGGAAGCGGTGGCATGGGCTAGCCACCCCAGAACACACCAATGGGATTCAGGCAGGTTTGTACTCAGGGCAGCTAGCCTGTGCGGCTGCTGCAGCTGCCCATGTCTCTGTGGCTACACTGCTCAGATGAGAGCTAGCAGGAATTTGTCTATGTAAGCTGGGAATCAAACCCCTAGCCTGTGGTGCAGAAGTAGCCGAAATCTCTCCTAACACCAGGCTTAGCTTAGCTGAGATTATAGCTAATCAGTTCTTTTGCGTGGAAAGTCTTTTAATTCTCTAGAAGAAGGTATAAAAATCAACTCACAAAAAACGAACTTACCATAAACCCTGCCTATTGTGATAGCACTAAGGACCCAAACCAGGGTTAAAGCCCCACTGTGCTACGCATTCTACACATATATATATATGCTATATATATAAATATAGCAGAGCGATCCAGATCCACAAAGGTACTTAGGGCTTGTCTACATTACACAACTAGGTTGACTTAAGTTTGGTCGAACTACAGCCACTGCAGTAAATAAATTGACTGTTGGTATCCACACTTGCTCCTTCTGCCGGTGGTGTGTGCCCTCCCCAGGAGCACTTGCACCAACTGAAGTGGGGCGTTATGGGGCACTGATAGTCAGAGTGTGGGGCACTGACAGCTACGCGGGACTTGCAGTGGGAGCCCCCCACCCTGGGGCTGACAGCTGGAGACAAAATGTGAAATAATAGCAGCCCTGAATCTGACACGAATGTCATTTTCACTGCTGGTAGGCTCCCTGCTGTGAAATTGAGCCAGGCAGGGCTCACAGGGCTGTCTGCCCCGAGACTGGGGGTGAGGAGCCCTGGGGCAGGAGTGGGAGCTCCTGCTGTGAGCCCGGTGCTGGGCTGACAGCTCGGGCTGTCAGCCCCAGGACAGGGAGAGGGGAACAGCTGTGATCCCAGCTGACAGCTCAGGTTGTCAGCGCCGGGACGGGGCCGGGGGGAACTCCTGTAAGGCGATGTAAGTAACACGGTCTCTACACAGACACTGTGTTGCTCTAACTACATCGACCTAAGCGTTATGTCTCTCGTGGAGGTGGTGTTAAGTCAATGGGGTGGGCGACTTACATTGGCGGGAGCACTACTGTAGTGTAGACACTGACAGAGTTAGTGCCTTATGTCTCCCAACTCTGTAATGTAGACCAGGCCTTAGGCAGCTAAGTCCCAAATTTAGGCACCACTGTGATTTAGGCACCACAGACCTCCTGCTTGGTGCCACCTAACCCTGTATGTGTCTAAACCAGAGGTGAAAGTAAGCCGGTACGGGCCGGTACGGAGGACCGGTAAGAAAAGGAGACTGGCTGAGGGAGGGAGAAGCCTGCCCCCTGCATAAGAAAGGTTTAAACTCAGCTGTTCCCTGCGCCCCCGGGGTTAGGAGCCGTTTCTGGCATGCTTGTTAATTTCACTCACAGTTCCTGGGGGGGAGGGGCGGGGAACGGTGTGTGTGACCATGGCAGGGGCAGTTCTTTTCTGCCCCCGGGATGAGGGGATCTCCTAGACACAAAAAATACAATCAAAATCAGGAACCATTTCCAAGTTCAAATCTATCCCATTCCCTCCCCAGCAGAGGATCATGGTTGTGATGTCCAAACTGCTTGCAGATCCTCTTTGAAATGTTACTGTTTAAAAAAAACACACACACACACAAAAAACATGGAGAACATGGTGGGAAAATGTGTCATGATGATCAGGGTTTATTTTGGGCAAAGCAATATTGCTAAAGCAACTAAAGATTCACAGGGAAAGGAAATAGCCCCCATAGACAAAACCACAAAGGGATTGGAGGGGAAAACTGGATATTCAGGGAAATTATTGTGCCTCCTTTGAAAGAAATAGTAGTTTTCATTCCACCCTCTTTATATATTGATTTAAACACCTGAAATGTCCTTAGGACATAGGGCGCAATCTCAGATCTCTTTTTGTTTTGTCCTGCCTGCAGAGTGCAGAGGCTGAAATTGACAAAACTTTCTCTAAATATCTTGTATATTTCATGAAGGCTATTCCAGTTGTCCTTCATTCACCCCTGCCTTCCCCTACTACTAGCCACCCATTGGTGTGCCCCCTGCACTCTTTTATGTGCCTGGAAGGGAGATTAAAAAAATCCTTGCTATCTGACTTGCTAGGAAATAGGGAGGATCTAGGGAAAGCGGGGCACTGGTGGGCATGGTGCAACGCAGTCCCTTGCCCCCCTGGCTCCCTCCCTGGCTGGCTGGCTATGTTTTTTGCCTTGGTTACTTACTCCTTGGCAGACCCAGCCCAGCGGCATCTGCTGGCTCTCTGCAGGCAGCAGCAGCCCACAGGGGCCGGTTGCTGGGGTCGCTGCGGGTCGGCGGCAGGGTGCAGCTGCATTGTTTGTGACACATTCATACACATACACATACATACTGTATGTATTACTATCCCGTGAGGAGGGCGCCGGTGCCCTTTTGAGGGGTGGGGGGACGGGGAGACAGTATTTCTGCTGCTCGCACCTCAGGAACTTCTGTAAGAGGCAAGGTCTGGCTGGGCACTGCCAGCGCATCTGTGGGCACCCAGCTTTTGGGTTGCTGCATAATGGTGTCCCCAGGAAAACTTCCAGCCTCAGCAGCTGCTGTTCTCTCTTCCAGGCTGTGGGAGGGACCCACCTGGGAGACAGGGGAGGAGACGGAGGTCTGTGGGACATGCAGCAGCAACAACACAAGCAATAGGGGGTGGCAGGTAGGGGCTGCAGCTCCAACAGGAACCACTACCCACAGTAAAGCCGCCCCAGCCCCCGGCTCAGTCCTGGCACGTGGAAGGTGTGAGTGGGCCAGCCCAGTGGGGGCAAGAAAGGGGCATCCATGGGAAGGACTGGATGGAGCAAAGCATCCTTATAGCAACTCCCATATTGGGCCATACAGCTGCTCTCGCTGCTCTCCCTGTTGTCGTGCCATGCCTCGAGGTGAATGTGCTGCACGTCGGCCCTTTCCAAGCCACAATTTCACATATGGCCTGGGATTCCACTGAGTATAAGGAGATCCCACACATGAAATGAATAGCAAGTCCGCCACATGACGAGTGATAAGTGCAGTCCGTTTCACTGTAATGATGTTGTTCATCACACAACATTGCAGCAAGGGTGTCCACTGCAAGGTCGAGTTTTTTAAGTTTACCAGGAACGTTTTTTCCTCCCAAAGCCTTGTATTCAACAAATCCCTCAGTTGATCAGCCAATGCTCTTATTTCCTTTTCTCTGAAATGGGGATTCTCTGGATTCTCTTGCCATTTTTTGTGATTCAAAACTGACAAATTGTTAATTAAGTTCTTATAATTGGAAGACCTTTCTTCACGTGTGCTTTGATCGGCTTTGTTTGAGGCAGTTGTAAATAGCAAGCCCGCGCGATTACCATGTGGGGGTACCGTATGGCACTCAAAAGCTAACTTTGGAACATCCACATGAATATCTTCCTGGGAAAACAAAATCTTCTTGTCTTGCTTCACAGATCTAAATCTACTCTGATCCAGGTATATTCTAAATGTATATGTACAGTATGGATGGATCTCTCAAAAAAGATAGCTCTTCAGTGTAGGAGTTGGACCAACAAACAGCCCCCTGGGGAAGGACGGACTCCATTAAGCAGCACACATTAAGCAGAAGTTCCTGAGGTGTGTTAGCCCAGAAACACCCACCCCTTAAAAGGGCACTGGCACCTTCCCTGCAGGACAGTAATACATACAGTATGTATGTGTATGAATGTGTGTGTCACAAATAATGCAGCTGCAGCCTGCTGCCGACTGCCCCGACCCCAGGAACCGGCCCCTACCATGGTATTATATTAGTATTGGCGATCCCCTCATCCAGGCAGCAGAAAAGAACTGCCCCTGCCATGGTCACACACACCTTCCCCCCGCCCCCAACAACTGGGAGTGAAACTAACAAGGATGCCAGAAACGGCTCCTAACCCCGGGGGCTGAACTGCCCAGGGAACAGCTGAGTTTAACTATTCTTATGCAGGCAGCAGCAGCAGGCATCTCTCAGCCAGTCTCCCTGCTCACTGCACGCTAGAGACTAGAGGAGATCCCCTGCTGAGTGGGGGAGGAATGCAGAGCATTACTGTCTGCAGCCTGGCTGGAGGAGGAAGGAGCAGACGAGAAACCAAGGTGACAGTGAGTTTTCCCCTTCCACCTGCTTTTATTAGCTCTGGATTTAAGCTGTGCAGCCAAATGCTTGTATTTATTGTGTATATTAGTATTGGAGATCCCCTCATCCCGGGGGCAGAAAAGAACTGCCCCTGCCATGGTCACACACACCCTTCCCCCCGCAACAACTGTGAGTGAAATTAACAAGGATGCCAGAAACAGCTCCTAACCCCGGGGGCTGAACCGCTCAGGGAACAGCTGAGTTTAAACTGTTCTTATGCAGGAGGCAGGCTTCTCCCTCCCTCCGCCAGTCTCCCTGCTCCCTGCTGCAAGCTAGAGGGGAGTTCCAGCAGCCGCTTCTGAGTGCCAGGCAGGGGGAAAGCACGGCCTAGCATCAGCAGCCTGGCTGGAAGAGGATGGAAGACATGGAGAAAAATGTGACAGTGAGTTTTCACTTTTTCAGGCTTATTCCAATATTGAAGTTTTATTACAGACAGTATTTTTAGTAGTAGTAGCAGCTTTATTTTCTATATCTATGTCATGCAATGGGAGTGATCCATGAAATACGTAGGAGAGGTGGGTTGCTTGCTTGCGATTGGACCATATGGGTAAGAAATGTAAATTACTTTCACCCCTGCCCAAACCCCAGGGCTCCCAGCTGCCTCTGCAACTGGTAGCTCCGGGGGTGATTTAAAGGGCCTGGGGCTCCTAGCTTCAGCCGGATCCCTGAGCCCTTTAAATCCTGATTTAAAAGCCCCGGGATTTAAAGTCCCCACCTCTTCCGGTAGAGGCCACGCCTCTTCCAGTGGAGGCCCCGCCCCCTCCGCAGGACTCTGGAGTACCGGTAAGTCCTTTAAGTTACTTTCACCCATGATCTAAACTCACTTGGCACCTAAATTTTTGCTGTACAATTTCACTAGGCACCTGAGTTTCTGCCTCTGGGAATGCGCACTGCTGCCTCAGACAGGTGCCCAGATGCCTATATCATAGCTAAAGCCCGGTGTGATCTTCAAACCAGGTGAAGATAGATGCTGCCCTGCCTGTCTCACCTCTGGGGCCCTATTCAGCATGCCTAACTCCACACAAAATGGGAGGGCGGAGGGAGTGGGAGGAGCAGCAACCCCTATGTCCATTTGTGGATGTGGGCCTGAGTTCCTTCCCGAGGGAGTTCACACTTTAGACAGCATGCAATGGGTGAATAATCCCACAAATAGGGGCTAGGAGGGTGGGAGGCCAGATAACAGTAGGGAGTTTGTGCTGATCTCCTCTCAGGGCCGTGGTGAGTGTTCTAAGCCTGATGAGTCATCTGAGGTAATTACCTGTGAGTCCTAAGGATCCAGCCAATCCAAAAGCAAGGGTCTAACCAGGTGACTCCAAGGCAGGTATATAGGCTCCTAATGGAAGCAGCCACTCCAGTCTGCTCAATATTGCTACCTTGCTGAGGATACTCCCAGCTGCCTGGTAGTTCTGACAGAGTGCCCCAGCTCCAGCCATGGCTGGTTGCCTGGCTGTGATGATCTTACCTCTTGTCCATAGGAAGTAATGGATTGGCTATAACCCCTTCCAGCTTTAGAATTCTCTCTTTCGGGTAGGAAGTGAAAAGGGGGAAGAGGGGTCCTGTGGTTAAGGCTCTGGCTTAGAACTCTGGCAAGCTAGGTTCAATTCCAGGTTCTGCCAAAGACTCATGTGACCCTCACTCTCAAGTCACTCTCACTGCACTTCAGTTCCCTGTTTGTACAATGGGTGTGTGTGTCATACAACATAATCATGATCTCTCAGGGCTGTGTCAGGGATAAATCCATTAACAGAGACCACTAGGGCCTCTTGGTTGCAGGTGCCATGGCAAGGAAAATGCCTGTAAGCCACCCTAGCTGTGTGCAAAGTGCTCAGATAGTATGGTGATGGGAACCAGATCAGAACCTAGATAGACAAAGCCATGCAGACTGAGAACCCCGAGACTGGAGTTGGTTTGCAATTCCCAATAGATTTGTAGGGTGGGTTGGCTAGAGGGCAACCCATGGTCAAATGTAACCCAGGGAGTCCTGAGCAGAATCCACTGCTGTGTTCACGGAGGGTAGTGTGTGGTGACTATGATCTCCATGATTTGAGCAGGGGATGTTCCATCTATTTAAGACTAAGGTGCCTATCACATTAGTAGCCAGGAACCTCTCTGAAGAAGAAGGATCATTGCATGATGGCATTTATGGTCTCTGTAGGCCCTATTAAAGATGAAGATGGTTTCAAACTGACATAGCTATGATTCTTTAGTTGGGCAAAGTTTGGCTGCCCTTGGGATAGGGGAAATAAAATTGCTAGAGAGGAATAAGCTATATGTTCTGTAATTCTCTGGGCTTTTGAAAGATAAGATGACAGGTTTTGGGGGTTTTTTGTGTTTCCTCCCTTGTTTCTAAGGATACAGCAATTATTGCAGTCGTGTTGCTAATTCTCTCCTAGGTGTACAAAAGAATTTAAAAAAATTTAAAAAAACCATAGAAAACCACCAGGATACGGTCTTAGAATTAAAGCAGCAGGAGAGCTTTGTGTTCATTGTATTCCATGTACTCGGTTTGCTGTGATTTGCATAGCTAATATCAGTGCATTGGACAATCAGAGGCAGCCTGTAAACTGTGTGCTTCAGCAAAGCCTCATACTGTATCAAGTTGAGGATTCGACCCAGAGTGACTCAAAGATAGTGGCTGAAAGCTGTCAATGGAAGACATTTTATGGAATAGGATGCATATATTGCATCACGTCCAGAGATGAGAAGAGGGGGCACATTTTCACCCTGAAAACTCATGTCCCAGAAGTGCTGGGGCTACCCACAAAACTATAAAGCAGCACCTTTTAACATGGCAAAAGGAAATATTTTTAGTCCACAGTATATAATAAACCTGTGGAACTCCCCGCCATGAGGTATTATAGAGGGAAAGAGTTTAGCAGTAGGATTTCTTAAAAAATGTTTAGACACTTCTGTGAAAATAAGAATATCACCCACTGGATAGGGTAAAACTGTATAACTAATAGCATCCTTCATGCTTCAGGACATCAGCCACTAATTAATTATAACAGTTTGTAATTAAATAGCAACCAGAGGCCTGTGGGGAGAAGTCTGCATGAGCCCATTGCCAGTAGATGAGGCACCATTTCAGTCATGAGCTGGTGCAGCTAAGCATTGCTAGCATCCTTTGCATAATTCAGAGTGTCTGTGCCTCCAGACATTTTTGCATGTGAAATGGTTGTGCTATGTTCTCACACAACAGTTGCCCCTAAGAGGTTCAGCCCCTAGCCCACTTTTTGTTTCTCTAGTTTGGAACAGCTTCTCTCATGGTGTTTTGGCACTTGCAGCTGGAGCCAGGAAATATCAAGGCCAGTCCTTAGTCACCCATCCCTAATAGCCAGACACAAATGCTGACCACAGTCCATTGCAGGTGTAAAGGAGGGCAGATGAAGGCTATTTGTTCACCACTGGTTGGGAACAGAAACTTTTACGTGGTAGCTCTTTAGGCTGCCTGACTGCATTTCAAGCAGAGATATCACCCTACAGAGTTCTGTGCTTAAATGAGGCTGACATGCCAGAGACCTGATGTGGACAGACAAGAGAGTAAAGGCAATGCGATTGCTACAGCATTGAACCAGCCCCCCTGCCCCACTCATCTGCCATGTGCAGTCTATCTGCCCACTCCAAGAGGGACGGGAGCTGTGCTTTCCTTTATGAGGGAGGCAGTCTCCATAGGAAAGTGCCAGATGCCTAGATATAATGAGGGCAGGCAGGAAGAAGTGGTATCTACTGGCCTGTAGGTATTTTTACATGCCCTTAAAGCTTCCAACTGCCTCAATGAATTTAGGTCAAGGGACCTGCCATGCAGATTAATAGAAGCAATCTTGGTCCATAGGAAACACTTGTTGGGCAGCATCAGAATACTGGAGAATGGGTTACCTAAGGTTCCACTGAGCTATGTGTTGTGTTGAATCACTTTCAAAAACAGAATGAAGTGCAACGGGGCATGGGCAAAGGCAAGCTGACGTGTCTCAGGCACCGTGTTTTGGCTCTTGTAGCTGCTAGTAAGTCTTAGAAATTGCTTGCTGCTGTGACGTTGATTCCTGGCAAACACTGGATGGTAACTCTCCAGCAAATTATGCCCAAGAAGCAGGGCCGGCTCTAGGCACCAGCAAAACAAGCTGGTGCTTGGGGCGGCACATTTTTAGGGGCGGCATGGCCGGCGCCAGAATGCCACCCCTAAAAATGTGCCCGGCCACCCTAGCTCACCTCCGCTGCTGCTGCCGCTCGCGCGCCGCTACTCGCCCTCCCTCCCAGGCTCTCAAACCTGGGAGGGAGGGGGAGATCCCGAGCGGCCGCGGCGCGGGCGCCACTTCTCCCCCTCCCTCCCTCCTAGGCTTGAGAGCCTGGGGGGAGGAGGCAGGGCTGGGGATTTGGGGAAGGGGCGGAGTTGAGGCGGGGCCGGGGGTGGGGTAATTAAAAAACGGGGGAGGGGGGGCGGGCGGCCAAAATTGTTTTTGCTTTGGGCGGCAAAAATCCTAGAGCCGGCCCTGCCAAGAAGAAAATGGTTTATACTGATGGGTCAAGGGGTTTGTCATGTACATGTGACCCTTGTTACTCTAAGTTTGCCATTTGGCTACATATTGCAAGTGGCCCCTTCCCCATGCCTGTATCCCAGAGAACGCTGATGATTTGCACTGAGGAGGGGTTTTAGCTTCCTGTATACAAATAAGGGGATGAGGGTGTCATAGCAGAGTTTAGAGATCAGTGGAAAGGGCAGATTGTAGTGATGATAACTGAAGGGGAATTAGTGACTAGATTTAGAGACTGGGTATAGGGGGAGAAGGAGAGTAAAGAGGGCCAAACAATGTCAAGACCTTAAGCCTTGAGCCCGGACACAAGGACATTGGACTTGTCAGTAGTAATAGAGAGAACCGTGTCTGATATATCTTTTGTAAGGTGGTATGGGCAACACTAGGGGTATCTTTAGTTCTTCTTTGAATGAAGCTGGTGCTAGACTGACAGACAAGAAGTTCTGGATTTATCCATAGGACAGGGATCGCAGGAACAGTGTCAGTCCAAATAGCCACCCCTCGGTCACTCCCTCTGCCCTACCAGTGTTCTCCAGCCCTGACATGCTTCTAGGGAGAGAAGGGAATTCAGTCTCTTTGGCCAATTTGGTCCTTGATGCTTATGCCAAGACTGACGAGCGGATCTGCCTACCCTCCAACTTTCCAGTTGGTTCCTTAGCTCCTGGCCTTCCTGCTTGGTTTCTCCTCCACACTCCAGATCTGCCTCATCTGGCCACCCTGTTAGGGAGTCATGGACATTTGGACAGCTGTCAGAGTGGGCGGGGCTGATATCTGAGACTCCCTCCCTCCCTCACCAGCAAATCACAGTCCTTTTATAGGGCCAGTTGTGGCTTGATTGGGGCGTGGCCCCAGCTGTGGCTGCTTCCCCAATCAGCCTAGGTTGGCTGCTTTCCTCCTGTTCTCCAGGAGTGGGGCAGCTGCCCCACTACAGGATCATAGTTCAGGTTCCAGGTGGGACCCTTTTTCTTTCATTCAGATGATTCATTCATTAATATTCATACCTCTGTCAGATAATGTCCAGGTGTAAGCCTATAAATATTCACAAGTCACTGTTTGTGTGTGAGCATAAATCTACATTATCTAAGCATGAATGTGAAATTGCCCAGACAGACCATGAATATTCATAATCTAAATAAACTCAGAATTGCCCATAAACTGTCTTGCTTTTTTAACTCCTTGAGCTAATGGTTCTTTAATTACTAGTCCAAGGCTTCGCAGCAACTGGTCAGAATACAGACGATAACATTTATCACTGCATCTGCTGGTTACTCATGAAGTGCTGATCAGTGTTCAAGATGAACCCAGAATCATCTTGCACTCTCTAGCTCAGTGTAGATGTAATCGGGAAAGGGCTACTGTGTAAATCAAATCTGGGTTGCATTCTGTCTGCATTCTCTTTCTGTGACGTCTGGACTCAACTGACTCACTATGAGTCAAAGCAAGATTTTGCTAATTTATAGAGCCACAAACACAGTGGATTCAGATGTAGTAACACTTTGCATAGATGTAAATGACTACTCTAGGGAGTGGGGTGGGTGGAGTTACTCTGGGACTAGTCAGAAATTGAATAATTATTATTAATAGTTTGTAGTGGATCAGGGTCCCACTGTAGTGTTCTAGGAGCTGTATAAACACACACAAAGACATGGTCCTTGCCCCAGAGGGCTTCCAGTTTAACTTATTTGTGATTAAATTCTCTCCCTTTTCACTTGTTGTAGAGGAATCGGGGGCAGGGTGATTACTCACCTAATTCATCACTAGTTTTTAATGCTGTGGAGATGGGGTCTGATAAAAAACAAGACTCCCACTGACTTCGCTGAGCTTTGGATCTTGAAAACCTAAAGCAGACAGAAGTCATAGGAGTTTTGCTTGGTGTGAGACTGCAGGATCAGCCTCTGTTGCTCCAACCACACCAACCCGCCCTGATTATGTTCAGTTCTCGGCTATACAGCACTCTGTGCTTTACAGCTAACAGATTAGCTGCTGCAAATCAAATATTTATAAAAACTCTGGCACAGGGGAGGCTCAGGCCTTGGCTTCGGCTGGAATAAGAAATATGTTTTGACATCCTGTTGGAATCTCATTGCACAGCACGGACAGGGAACAAGAGAACAAAGCGTGATCCAGAGTCCCTTTTGGAGAAGGCAGGGAAAGAAGAGGGAAGAGCAGCATTAAGGGATCACAGGGAACAAACGGAAGTGTAATGATTTACCAACTTGGCCCCGCATGAGGGTAATGTGCTAGGGCACAACGTAAATAATAAAGGCTGTGCTCATTGGCCTGGAAAAAGCAAACAACTTAAATCCCTCGGGAATGGGGGTGATTCTGACAGAGACCAGTTTATACCAGGAGGCATGTGACTGCACAGGGTTGGATGTGTAGCGGCATGATGGAAATGCTTACAGGACTCTGACTTAGATGTAAAAGAAGTCATGGACTAAACCTCTGTGAGACTCTTGGTGCCCGAACAATGTTAGCAGATAATATCTTCCCTTTTATATTGCCTTTTAGCCTGAAGCCACTACACAAGACACACTGCAACCATCTCCGGGGCTGTTTAACGGTGCACAGCAGGGCTACACAACAGCTTAGGAACTGAAGAATTCTGCCTGTCATTGAAAATGCAGTGGGGTCTGGTATTGGCTGGCTTGCAATTTGGTCACGATACCAGGGCTGACTGCAAAAAGTACCAGGGGGTCTGGAACAGCCTTCCAATATGAGTAGTGGGGGCAAACAATTCAACTAATTTGAAGATGGAGCTTGATAAGTTTATGAAAGGGACTATATGATGGGATTGCCTGTGATAGAAGAGGACTGGACATGATGACCCAGGAGGTCCCTTCCACTCCTATGTTCCTATGTAATGATCTCAAGAGGTCATGGTGTTGGTTTACCTGCAGCACGGGTGTCCTGCAGCACCACAAAAGCAGTGGTTCAGGGTGGACTCAGAGAACAATTCCACCTCTGATTGCCCACCCTGAGGCAACAGTTCAAGGTGAGCACAGAGAAGAGTACCATTAACTCTGTGCCCTATAGCCTCTAGCTGTTTCCTTGGCGTCCCATCCCAATATTTCTCAGGCCAAAGCCACCTCGGTGGGTGAGATCCATCAGAATTGCAGCAGAGTGGAAGAACTGTGTGGTTATAGTTCTATAAAGAACAGGGTCCCGCTGAGCGGGTGGAGGAAGGACTCAGGGAAACTGCAATTCCAGCAAAGGGCAGGGGAAATAGAAGTTTCATCCAGAAAAGAACCAATCAGACAGCTTTGAGTTTCCTTTGTGTTAACTAAATTTGGTTGTAACTTCCCAAGAAAAATTAGGGAAGCTCCATTGCTTAACTGTTGTGAAAAAAGGACTGGACAAGGTGACTGGTGAACATACTGTACTCAGACATCCTGCTTTGGCCAGATAGGAGATGAGCAAGATGAACTAACAGGTCTTTTCTATTTCTCATCTCTATGATTCTAATTGCTTAAGCACATTTTTTCCTTGTTTAATTATAGTAGGTACATTGCTTGACGATTCTGTAATTTGGCTCTTGTCAATGGTCTTTAGACATCTCCCATGACTTGTGGTGGCAAGGGGCTGGAAGAATAAATGACTTTTCAGTTTAGTGGTTGAACAAAAAAACCATTTTGATTAATTTGAAATTTTTTTCTTTCGTTTTGTTTCATTTGTTTTTTTTAAAATGTTTTATTTAATTAAATGGAGGTAAATTCTGAAGTGAAACATCTTTCCAAAATGAAAAGGCAAAATATTTCCAAATTTCTGTTTTCATTTCATTTTTTGTGGCCGAAACCATTCACTGAATTTGACCCAATTTTGTGAGTCGTTTCGGTTGTCCCGAATCTGCATTTTTGGGGTGAAAAATTATATATGAAAAAATTTGCCCAGCTCCAATACTGGCCACAATTGACTACCCCTAATGGGACAATTCCCTCTGGTCCTTTCCATTAAGAACCCAGTGTAGATGCCAGCTGTCCCCTTGTTACTACTTCTTAGAGGTAGAAGGTTTGTGGTCTCTCCTGGGATAGGCTGCATTGATTTCTCAAAAGCAGCCTCAGACCACAAGGAGTTTTATTAAACAGACAAAATCATATCAAAGTATTATGAACCTGATTCTCCTCTTGTAGATATTCATGCCTACGAGGTATTGTTTCAGGCTTTTGGCAGACTCAGGAAGACAGCGCTACCTTAATTTGCACTTGATTCACATTTAGAAAGTTTTCTTTGCAACCCTGAAAGTTAGAAACTTACATTTTTTTTTCTTTAAATGGAAGCTCAGATTCTGCAGAATTTGAACTGGGCACGTGGGCCACACAAACGTATCAACATAGTAGGGCGCTTGGCACCACTAGACTAACCTGACAGTGGTCAGGCAGCTGGTGTGCTAAGACTACTGCTGATCATGTTGACCAATATTGTCTCATTGTTTCCTTGAGCTCGTCCATCTTTCTGTTTCCATCTGCTGTCTCTTGTCTTGATTGTAAGCTCTTTGGGGCAGGGACTGTCTTTTTGTTCTCTGTTTGTACAACACCCAGCACAATGGGGTTCTGGCCCATGAATAGGGCTCCTGTGTGCTACCACAATACAAATAATAATAATAATAATTAATGTTCTTAAGAGAAGAAACAGACAAGAAACTGCTCAGGAGAGCCGGCTGTGTTTAGTTCCTATGGCCTTGCAAAGTCTGACAAGCCTGCCAGATTACAAGTCTCATCCAGGGCTGCGGCAAGGGATGCAGCTCTTGTGTTTCCACTGAGTATTTCTAATTGGCTATCTAGTCGTATTGACTGTAAGACCCGTACACAAACAGTTTTGGTTCTTGGTTTCTTGTAACACTGAGCAAATACTGGTATCCCCGCCTCCCCATTTTCAGGCTTCCTATCCATATTTGCCAGCAGGCCTATTGAAGCAGTTGGCACCTGGCTCACATAAGGGGCACATCTCTTCTTGTCCTAGCCTAACCAAACATCATTTGGAATGTGAATTGGTTTCTCGCAGTCTTGGCTCAAATTGGTGACTTGAAGCCAATTGTCAGCTTCTGCCAAATCCCTAAACATAGAGAGAGGGCCCTGGATTTTCCAATAATTCCACCTCAACAGTAATGTATTTTCCCTGTCTTTTATGAATACTTGGTGGATGAAAATCCGGCTGCCACACAGTACTAGGAATACAAACAACCAGATAGCGTTTCTCTGGGGTTTCGGATTTGATGGCGGTGTGCACATATCCTTCTCTAATAAAAGTAAAGTGTCCATAAGGAATGCTACACCTTTAACTTGCACTTTAATAACTGGGAAGAGAACTGAAAGTAAAATATGGTTAAAGCTGCAGAGTACCTTCTGACCACGATATTTCACCTTGAAATGACCATGTCTTGAACAGAAAGTACTTAAACTATAAGCTCTGTGGGATAGAGACTGTCTTTACATTACATGTGTGCCTAGCACAAAGGGCCCTGACTAGCATCTCTAGGTGCTACTACAAGTACAAATAGTAATAGTGTAATCTTCCCGGATGATGCACATACAGTTCCAGCAATGCCAGCCTGAGTCCCAAGACAGGACCTAATTGTTGGCCCAATTCCTAGCTTCTTAAATGTTTCCTTTTAAGGACTAAGACCCTGATTCTGTCCTCACTTACATCAGTTTTACACCTGCAGGATTCCATTGACTTCAGTGTACAGCACCAATGTATTACTGATTTACATTGGTGTCATCCAGAGGAGAATCAGGCCCTGAGTTTGAGTCCAGAATCTTCCTGTTCCTACATGAAGGCAATTCTCTCAGATCCACTCCCTGCATGTATAGGAAGGGATTCTCAGCTGGTGAATCTGACTGGTTAAACCATCCTTTCCCCCCCCCAAGTCCTTTTCTCAGATCATGCTCTTTCTTTCACCCTCAGATTGAACAGACTTTGGCAAGAAAGTGTTGTCTTGTTCTGTTATTTTTCCCACTTTGCAAACCATGTCCTAACAGATTGTTTAGTGTATCACCTCCCCTTGCTATTTTCCAGTCACACTTTTACCACGTCCCTGTAGCAATGACAGCAATTGCTTACACAGAAAAATAAGAACTGGAAAGTTGTTTCTCTGTGTATTCTTTAATGTTTCTAATGTGATAAGAGCACTGTCCTATTTGGAAAATGAATTGCTCTCTCTCCTTTTGCCTTTTATTGCATTTCCTCCTGCCTCTGTTCTGTTTCTTCCTCTCTCTCGCTGCTCCTGTGAGTGCCGTAGGTGGGTCTCAGCACTGGGAGTGAGAATCCAGGTCTCTCTCCATTAGCTGTTCCAGAGTCATGGGCAGTCACACAGAGCCAGTGCCTCCAGGACATTAGAGTACTGCTCTTTGATGCTCTTTTTGTTGGTATGTATAATATACAAAGCTGTGAAAACTGAGGTAGTTGGGCCTTGTTCTGAAACAGGGTGGAAAGGTGATGACTCATTTTACCAATGACCTATGGAGGAAGCATAATAATTGTCACAGGTTAAACTTGGTGTCTGGTGATGGGTGAAACACCTAAGGCATTCAGTTTGGATAAATATCCACAGCTTCAGAAGTTATTACGTGCAACAAATGCATGGGCCCATCCTGCTTCCATTGAAGAAGTCAATGGGAGTTTTAGCACTGACTTATCTGGGAGCAGGTTCTGGCCCCGCTATTCATTGATGATATTCAAGACGCTATTGTACAAAGACAAGTTGGGAAGATAAGGCCTCGGATAACTTGCATTAGCTGATTCTTTAATCTGAAAACAGCTACATAAATTTCCTCAGTCTACCACATGCAGGGGGCAGGTCCATAAGTCTGTCTCTGCAAATAACAGAATTGTAATCTGAACATTGGATACCCTCTTAGGCAGAAGCAAAGTGATGGAGAGCTGAGAATTAAACATGACATTGTCAACGTCCTTTTCACATTCTCATTGACTAGTGTCTGCTTCCTGTCACAATGCTGGGGAAGGCATCTTATTAACAATGAGAATGGAAAAACTGAAGGCCATTGTCTTTTATTGTCTAAGTGTGTGCTATAACACATTGTACACATCTATAAGGTGGGGTAAACACCTGCATGTCAATAACTGGGAAGAACGTTCCATGTATGTATTCACATAGGTTAAGAAATCAAATAGTTTGTGTTTACATTAGGAAATTATCAGATCAGACCTTCAATAGAAATGCCCATTAACCCACCCAACCCACTTCTCTCAGAGTGACAGAAATACTGATGACATAAATGTAATATTTAATACAATGCTTTCATTTGGAAGGTGTACAGTCTGGTCAAAGCAAGACTTTAAATGGGCTAGTCCACACACAGGGTTTGTACGGCTTTAACTATATCGTTTGAAACTAGCGTGGACAGTTATACTGGCATAAAGGTATGTAGTAATGCTACAGATTTACCCTAATTGCAAGCTCAATTGTAAACAAGTATGTGGAAGTTCATAAGATGTCACCATAACCTATAATAACAAATGTGGATGGGAAAAGGTACGAAAGGGAGCTAGAAAGACTGAATTAGTCCAAACAAGAGGGCCTACTGATATAACTCAAGGACTGTGTTAAGCTTATGCTTGCTCCACAAGAAAAGTGTGGAACCAGAAATCAGTGAACCAAAATTGGTGTGTCAAAAACAAGGCCTAATTGGTAAATAAAATAACAAGGGGATGGTCTAGTCTGCCCACTACTCCCTTTTGCAGTCCTTGAAGAAAGAGACTTTAGGGAATAAAATTGGCTAGTGGAGCAAGCTTCACTATCATGGCTGCCACCCCCCCACCATCTCCTGGGACCATGGACCTTCTCCATGCTGAGGGATGTCCTGAGCAGACCAGGCCAGAGAGAGGGACCCCGATGACGTCACCACCACTGCTGGCTCTTGCTGAATCCCAAACACCATCAGGGATGAAACGGGATTGGATTTTAACAACAGCAGCAACAACAGCTCCAGCCCATCTCAACTAACTTCTCTTTTCCCCAAAAGGACAATTATTGCCATCTCTGAGACCCAGTAAGAGACTATGAGACAAGGGGGCTTTTCCTTCTAAATACTCTCTCCAAATAAAAAAAAGGGAACAAAATATTAAAATAAAAACCTGACTTAACACTTTAAAATTCAAATTCCTTACCTGTTTTTTCCTTCTTTTCTTTATCTTTAATAAAAGGTTTAAAGGATTTTAATGGTGTGTTTTCCATAGTGCCTAAAAAGCTAATGCCTTTATATACCAGCCCCTGAACCTTGTTTAACACTCTTTAATATTAAACAGTAACTAAGTTATGTTCACACCTTTGGTCCATATATTCCAGCTAAATAAATACAACAGTTGTTTATACCTGTGTAGTTTAGGCCCGTACATTTACAGCCATAAGCTATTACAGTCGAGGTTAGTCTGGTGCTTAGGGAGACAATGTAGTCAAATAAATCAAGTATTGGCCAGAGGCTGAGAAGAGCTGGGTTCTAGTCTTGGTTCTACCACTTGCCTGCTGGGTAGCTGTGTCAAGTCATATCACTTCTTTGTGCCTCAATTTTCCCCAACTATCAAGTGGGAACCATGGTACTTGCCTCCTTTGTGAAGCACTTTGAGATCTACTGATAATAAGCCATATATATAAGAGCTAGGTATTATTATTGCTAACTGAGTTAATCCTGCCTTAATTCTGACATCGCCCACCTTTTGAGTGCTTGACTTTGTGACCCTAACAGCATTCTTTTTAATGTGAGGTTATTTTTTAAAGTAATATAAATGTAGGTCACTACTTGTGCCTATGTAAGGAAAGGGAGAGCCAGTTTAGCAGAAAATCACATGCAATCTGTTCCTTGAGAAATGAAGATTCGGTTTGCAGGTAGAAACAGGAGCTTCACACTGTCCAAGGGGCAGCAGGACCCAAGGTCCAATGGATAAGCACTTCCAACCCTATCACATTAGGGAATGGGATGCATTGCTAGAGACCTGTATGAAATGCCACAGCTAGGATGACTTAGAGAGAGACATGTAGAAAAAGAGGAGAGAGTGGGAAAAAAAAAAAAAAAAAAAAGAGAGAGAAAGAAACCAGCCTATGAAACAAACTAATTCACATGCACTAGCAGTTTGGTACTTCCTCCCAGTCCGAGAAAGGAGACAACAAATGCAGGCGTGCTTCGACGACCCCTGAAATACAAGACCTCACAGCAGCCAAAAGAAATGGAAATCCCTCGAAGTAAAACTGTCGAGGGAGGAAATGGAAATCAAAGGGAAGGTGGAAATAATCCTTACATGACCTTTCAGGCTAGACTACCTGGCGTGTGCAGACCCAGGCTGCAGCTCGGGGTGGCAGCAGGGGGGCAGGCGGGGACTATGTTCCATACAATGCATTAAGTCCCTTTCTGTTTTCACGGCATGCCACATGACATCCTCCTCACTTCATTTTGCAACTACCTTTTATTTTTGTTTTTCATCGGAGTAGATTCACCTTATTTCTATGGCTGGCATCTGCACCTCCTCCTTTTCCCCGTAGGAAAAAAAAATTAAAACAAGTTATTGGTTCTGCTGACGGATTGCCAGTTAATCCTGCTCGGGCTGGTGTTTCCCTTCTTTAAATATATATTGGAATTTTACAGTCAGATGCCAGAAGGCAGGTGGTGGTGTTAGCAATTTCGCCTAGGCTGTTGCTGTACCACACTCAAGGGGACATGAGCTGTTCTAAACGGCTAAATTGAGTTCTCTTTCTTCAGCCTTTCCTATTCTTATTGTTCCCACTTAAAACTAAATGATTTCAGTGCTATTGGAAGCTAGGAGACTGACGGTCCTGGAAAATTAACTCCTTTTCTTACAGTTTAGATACTGCATGAGCAGTGGCAATGCAAGCTTCCTCCATGCTGCTTTGCGAATGTGTCTAAGGGTATGGCTACACTCAAGCAAGAGGTGTAATTTCCAGCTTAGGTGGACATATGTGCACTAGCTCTGAGCAAGCTAGCACTAATAATAGAAGTGTAGCCATGGCATATGGGCAGTAGGACGAGTTAGCTGCCCAAGTAAGTATCTAGGGTCTTGAATGGGATTGTACTCAGGGCAGCTAGCCCATCCCACTGCCTGCCCCGCTGCAGCTACATTTCTATATTTAGCACACCCACTCCATCAGAGCTAGCACATGTATGTCTACCAGAGCTGAAATTGGGTGCCGTTATACTGGCATAAAGGTGCTTATATTAGTGTAGCTTTCGTAAATTTACAGGAATAAGCTATACTGGTTCACGCAGCTACATTCTGGTATAACTGCGTCCACAGTCGGGGATTGTACTACTTTATTTGTACCTTGTTCAGACTGATATGCTGTAGTTAAAGCAGCTGCTTAAGTGCTCAGCTGGATAGGCAGGACTTAAGCATAAGCATGAGTGGCTTTTTCTGAGTGACAGAGTGTGGTCCAGTGGATGGGGGACTGGGTTGGAACCCAGGAGAGCTCAGGTCTGTTCCTGGTTCTGCTGCTGCCCTGCTGGGTCATATTAACTTCGCTGTGCCTCTGTGTCCCCTCCCATCCATTGTGTCTCATGTGTATTTAGATTGGACGCTCTTCTGGCCAGGACTTTCTCTTAGTATGTGTTTGTACAGCCCCAAGCACAATGGAGCCCTGATCACAGCCTGGGTCTTCAGTTACCACCGGAATATAAATAATAAGGGCTTTGCTGAATTGGGGCTCAAGTGCCAGCTGTATGGTGGCTTACTGCAAGGTGGCCACTTACCCATTTGAAACAGGATTGCCTCCTCCTGCAACATGCCCAGGTTCAGAGCTTTAATTGTACGGGTTGTTTCTGGCTGCAGATTGAGCAAGAGTAATACAAGGCCAGTTCCCCAAGTCACCATTTAAACTGCCTTATTTTCCACAGTGAAGTTCCCCCCACATCCCCATTCCTCTTCCTTCACGCTAGCGCCACCATGGAGTAGGTCTAAATAATCATTTGTAAATTAATCCCAAAGCCAGATGACCTCAGGTGCAGTGATCTTTCCCACTGTTTGTTTGTTTGTTTTTCTTTAATACAGAGAGAATGAGATCCACACCCCAGTGGAAACAGAGGCAGCCTCCTGTAGGCGTTTAAGCGGTTATTGCAGAGTCCCATCTCATGAGCTTTCTTAAGGGAAAGAACTGAAAAGGTGGCTGTTGTCTGACATATGTGCTTTGCACAGTCGTATGTTTTTTAGTTTGGCTTGTAAAGGATTAAATCTATTCTCAGCAAAGGCCCTGGGTTTAACTAAGCAAAACCCATGTGGATTCTGTGTTCTTATTGTTTTCTCCCCACCCCCGCCTCTGTTTGGAAACCCTGGAGCCCTGTTAGGTATGTCAGCACTGCAATTAGATGCCCATGGCTGGCCAGTGCATGGGGCTGGGGGTGGGCTCAGGCTAAGGGGCTGTTTAATTGTGGTGTAGATGTTCTGGCTTGGGCTGCAGCCTGAGCTCTGGGATCCTCCCACTTCGCAGGGTCCTAGATCCTGGGCTACAACCTGATCCCAAACATCTACACTGCAATTAAATAGCCCCTTAGCCTGAGCCCTGTGAGCCTGAGTCAGGGGCCAGCCCTGTGGGTTTTGATTGCAATGTAGACATACCCATTGTGTTTCCATGTCCTTATTTCAATGGTGGGAATGGGGGAGAAACTGCTTTTCCATTTGGAGGTGAAAACAGTAGCGTGAATGAGAGCAATGGAGAGAGAATCCCCTAAGGGGCATCCAGCTCACATTGCTGAACTAGAAGGAGTGTCAGTACTTTATCTGCTGCTCCCCTTTAGAAAGACATGGCAGCTGCTGCTATAGCAGCATCTGAAGAGCATCGGTGCATCTTGATGGCATTCCAAGGAGCCTGTTTTTGACACTCACCCTGGCACAGTATAAAAAATGTACATGCTGCAGAAACTAGAGAATTTATAAGGTTGCTGGACACAGCATTCCAGCAGCAATCGCATCAGTGCCAAACACAGAGGAAAAGTAACCTCTCTACTCCTACTCGAGATGCCCCTGTTTATGCATCCAAGGATTGCACTAGCCCTTCAGGCCACAGCATCACACCACAACCCCCAAATCTTTTTCAGAGCCACTGCTGCCCAGGCAGAGTCCCCATCCTGTAAGCCTGGCCTGCATTCTTTGTTCCTAGGCGTATACATTTATATTTAGATGTATTAAAACACGTCGTTTGCTTGCAGCTAGATTACCAAGCGAGCCCCATGAGTCTGCACTAATGACCTGTCCTCTTCATTATTTAGCACACCCCTAATTTTTGTGTCACCTGCAAACTTTATCAGTGATGATGTTATGTTTTCCTCCAGCTCACTGATAAAAGTGTTAGATAGTGCACTGGTGCTGAGCAGCGGGCAGTCGTGCTAGATCCTGCTGGTGGCCATTTGCTCTCAACCTGCTTCTACTTAAGGCAGAAGCCTTGCAAGAGGGGTTGGGAAGTATAGGGCCTGAGCCAATCCCACTGAAGCCTAAGGGAGTCTTTCCAACCTTCCAGCCTTCAGTGGGATTTGGAACAGGTTCATTGTCTCAGCAAAGGTGGCTTTTCTGAAAGAACCACCCTCCTGGCATTGGGAAATGCTGGGAAGTGGAGAAGGGCCAGGATAGCAGAGCGTAGCTTGGTCATGGTGCAGAATCCCTTGGGAACCTAGAGTTGCTCAATAGACCAAGGTTTTAAACATAACCACCCCTATTCGTGTGTGTATATATAGTACAGATAGGCCAAAGCTGCAACGCTCTGATGTGGTTCTGAATTTCATGAGGGTTCAGGGTGACTTGGTTCCAGGATTATAGAGATGGACTAGAGCTAAGAAGCTCCGATCCAGGTCCAAATATTCCAGGTTCCAGGTGTAGGTAGGGGGTTGATCCTCCCCCCCCCCCACTCCAGTCCCACCTCTAATACATAGCTATCAAATGCTAATCTATTGCCCTTGTTCCACATGCTTGGTGTGGCAGGGTCCCCTTTCGCCATTTATGGTTTAGGATAATAAACACCCTGATCTTTATCTCCTCTGTCTTTGAGCTATCAATCATCATCATCATCCTAGCACCCAGGAACCCCAGTCATGGACTAGGAGTGGGATCCCAGGATACTGTAAGCCACAACACCACATTTTTTCAGGAGTCCACCTTGCCTCTAGTGGTTGCAGCTGTTTCCATGTTGATTAACCTGCTGCAGCTCAGTTAGTTGCGTGCTTTTGTTACGTAATAAACACCGCTGTTGTATTGGGCCTTTGGTGAGTTGCTGGGAGTGCTTCACAAGAACTCTGAACATCCTGCTGCTTTCATCTGTGGTGGGACAGACATGTGGGGGTGCGTTTTTTATTTGTTTGTATATTTTTATAATGGCGTATTCACCTTTTTACAATCAGCTGCCCACTTTTGTAAATGAAGTTTTTCCCAGGACAACTGACCAAACTCTCTTGTTTCCTAAGGTTTGCATTGTCCACATGTATTCCACTCTGCAGTAAATAATGTCAGAAATCAGGTTTCAGAGTAGCAGCCGTGTTAGTCTGTATCCGCAAAAAGACCAGGAGTACTTGTGGCACCTTAGAGACTAACAAATTTATTAGAGCATAAGCTTTCGTGGGCTACAACCCACTTCTTCGGATGCAGGAGGACTGAAAAGGAAAGAACTGCTCTGGAAAATGATTAGATTTTAGCCTCTTCCTTAGCTGCTTCCCCATCACCAACGCAGGGTTACAAACACAAAAGGGACTGCAAAAATGACGTGGTGGGACCTGATATTTATTCTCCCGCAGTGGCTTCTAGATCCAGCTTGCCTGGGTTGCAAGTCAGAAGGGCCTGACGCCTCACAGCCTTGCTCCTTCTCGCATTATTTACATCAGTGCAAAGTGGGTGTAAAACAATACCAGGCTGATCTGACAGCATTTTACATCCACTTGCATGGGGCTAAGTGTGCGAAGCAGGGAAGTGTTGGGCTAGTGCTTCTAAGTGGCAAGTCAAACCAGTATCTGAGAAGCTCTTTTTGTCTCACCCGTCATCTGCAGTAATAGAGTCCACCACTTGAATATGGTGGCTAGGTCTGTAGCTATAATGTCGGTAGGATTGTTTGAATAACAACAGAGCTTTGATGACTCTATTTGTGATTAAGCAGCTTGGATAAGATTTGTGGAGTCGTTCTACTCGCTATTCACAAAAAATTCAGTGGTTGCTGGGTACTTGTGAAAACATTTGCCAGTCGTGAAAGGTTGGTGAATTCCTATTTCACTGCTGCTCAAACCACGTGAAAAGGGGGATGATCATATTTTGGAGATGCGCACAATCTCTGCTACAAGCCACAGCTTGGAAGTGGGAGTCCACCCAGGTCCTGCTGATGAATATTCAATCTCTAGCTAATGAAACTGATTCATGAACCAACCAAAAAAAAAAAAAAGGCCAACGTTTATCAGATGTTTGGTTCTGTGAATACTATTGAACAAGCAATAGGCGTGAGGTAGGAGACAGCTACAGTGTGCAGAGGTGTTTCCTAGGAGACTGTGATGTATGTGAGAGACATGAAAAGGCTGATTTTTGAAAAGGCTACTGCTTCCGTAATGATGGTATCATGCCCTCAGGGTGTGATATGCCAATGAGTTTGTTCGCCTACTGCAATGTTCATATAACCTGCTACCCTGCTCAGAAGGATTTGGTGAGTGGCGTGGGACCAGCTTGCTCATGCAGTTTCAATTCAATACAGTTGAATTGAATCTCTCATTCTTAATAAACTCACGCTCTCTCTTCTGGACTCTTAAATATTATGGCTGCTATTCTGTGGTGTGTGTCTGGGAGGGGCTGAGAAGGCAGGGCCCTGGGTGACTTTAAACTGCCTTTATGCCCATAGGATTTTGGGCTGTTCTGCATGGTCCCCAGGATAAATGAAAGCAGCCAGGAGCTGCTCTAATATATAGCATTCCCCCCTTGGCTGCCAAGGGGTTGTTCTGCTGCCCAGAGCAGGCCAGAATCCTGTGTAGTCAATCCATCCTCATCATCATATCCACTCATTATACTCCACACCGGAACATAGCCACTTTATGAACTTCATACCCTCACATCTCAATGCCTGTACTGTGACCCATCAACCCTTTACCCCCAATCAGGGATATTGCAGATTATGTATTCCTTACGCCACCTGATCTTAAACTGAACTTCGCACCCCTGATAATCTGTACGTTATTCCCTGATAACCAGAAACTTCTATGCTCAAACTCTGTTCACATTTTTTTTTAACATCATCTTAATAAAATTTTTAACTCTTGTGCTATGACTCCACCTTGTTTGCCCCAGCACACTCCCTGAATCGGTGCTTGTGATGGGGACAGGGGGACTTCTTACGATGGACCTATCCTGTGCCTGTGACAGGGGAATTCTCTCCTGAGCCCTTGTGACACAGTTCTGGCCAATCTGTGCTGCTACAGCAGCACAGAAGGGCTAGGTCTGGGGCACACTCTGTCCCTATAAATCCAAAACACAGCAGAGGCCTAACTAGGAATAATGGGCTGAACGTAAGAGGACGCAGAATTCTCTATGACTCTAATGCCTAAATCCGGGCACTGGCTGACCAGAGATATGAGTTCTATTCCCCAGTCTCCTCCTTTAATTTCTGTGCCTTAGTTTTCTCAGCTGTACATTGAGGATAATGATATTTGCCCACCTTCTGTAAAGTCAAATGAAAATGTCTGTACAATGGGCTGAATAGCAGGGAAAACTTTCTGTTGGAGTGTGGAGTGGTTTCCAAAGGAAGGTGGGATCCTTAAAGCAAAAGCTTGGGATATTTAGGACATACCCAAAGCAAGCACTGCAGAGGAGAATATACAGAAGTGAATGACAACCCTTCACGAGCTAAGCTGGGAGATGGACTACTAGACGCAAGTTCTTAAGTTTTTTCTATGTTTAACTTGTATCTCTGTCATTGCCAGTCCCATTTGAATGATGGCTATAACAGTTTTGGTTGTAGACGGAAAGAAAAATAGAACCATCTGGAAGCAATGAGTCAAGAATAATGTAATATGACAATTAATTCTCTTAAATCGAATTGCATGGGGGTGGGGGAGACAAAATGAGAAGAACCAGGAGTAGAAACGCTGCCAGTCAGCCAGCTCCTGAGATTCGACTCACCGAGTAAGGAGAAAAAATAACTCACAAACTCCCCCATGCACAGCCCACAACTGTAAGTGTGTGCATAGCATCACACCATGAAACACAAGCCAGATCAGCAGTGGGAGTGGTGGGACAAGGGAAATAGCCTATTAGGCCTCTTAACGCCAGCTCACAAATTCAATCCCAGCCTAGCTTGTCATTGTGGACGGCTGCACTAGGTTCTTCTGTGGCCTGTGTGACATATGCATGCAGAGCTTCATCCTGTTCCTATGGGACAGGTATTCGCTGCACAAAAACTCCGCCATGACTGGAACACTTGGATATCTCAGCCAAAAAGCCAACAGCTGAATGGGCCACAGCGGCTGAGGGCCCCTGCCACGCCTACAGGGGGCCCCTCCAGACCAGGCTTGTGGCGCATGGGGGAAAAGGGCGCTGCCCATGCTGCACTTGATTCTCCTGGAGTTTTCTCTCTCTTTTAAAATAACAACAGAAGTAAGCTCTTGTAAGGAGCTTTACACATTCAAAGCACTGCAGAGATGGTAACTAGCCCTCACAGTACCTATGTGAGGTATGGGAGTGGGTAAGTAGTAGTAGCCCCCTTTTATATAGAGAGACACAGGGACAGGTGACTTGGCCAAGACTATTCAGCACAGTTGTGACAGAGCTAGGACTAACCTCTGTATCTCCTGATGCCCAGTCCAGTACACTAACTACTACACCATCCGGCTCCCTCTCCTTTTTTGCTTATGGGATGGTGAGTGGCTGCACCACAGCTGAGGTTTCAACAGCTTTTATCCTGAAAGCTGAATTTTCAAAATTTCTGACATCCACACAGGGGGTCAGGTGGGGTTAAAAACTGGCAGTGGCAAGACATTAGCACTGCAGGGAAGGGGTGGGTGTGGCAGTGACATCACAAAGGCCTTTTGCAAGACCTCAGCCTATTGGTCAAAGGTGGTGGGGAGGTGGTGACCTCACAGAGAGATGCTGACATCAGCCAGGCAGGCCAGGAGTGCAGGGCCAGGGAAACCTCAGACACCCCTGTGGCTTCGCTTCAGCAAGTCTCCTTCTCGAGGTCTCTCTTTGAGGACTGAGAGAGGATTAGGGTTCACGTATGTGAGCGTGAGGAGGAACCTCTTTCGAGTTTTCTCCTTTCCTTTAACTGATTTTACTAGAAAACAGACGTCCCTGTTTAGAAGGTAAGAGTCTCCAAGAGGTTTGGAACCTGTTCAGTCTGATCCATCTGGTGCCAGTTGAATTCTAGGCATGGAAAACACTAGCTTAAGGTGGCGAAATTTTATTCCCCACCTAGGATTTTGTCCCTTAGAATCACTGAGGACATTAGAGTTTGTACTTTTTGTTTTACTTTTCCTCCATCCCTCTCTCCTTTCTCTTCATCTCTTACTTCTTTTGTCCTTTCCCCTGTTCCCCTCCCACCACCAGGAGGTAGGTGTGTGTGTGGGGGGGGGAGGGAGGAGCAGGGGGTGCTGAAAATGTGGGGCTGAAATAGTGCTCGGACAGTGATCCCCACCAGTGACCTGGGCCATCCTTTGGGCTCTCTGGTGAGAACCCTCAGCCTCCCGCCCCTCAGTCTCTACCCTGATTGGCTGAGCAGGGGGTGGGTTATTGACAGGGAGGAGACTCGGGTCCTTGTTCTCTTTTAAGACCAAGTAAATAAATCCTAACCATTCACGTTTGATGAATTTTGCTGCTTCTCTGCATTAATTGTCTCTGAGCAGTTCATGATTCTCTCTAACATTCCAGTTCTCCTAAAATACTTGCTGAATAATTACTATGAACTGTTGTTGGTCTGGAGCTCATCTGAGAGCACTTTATTCAGGTCATTCAATGTATGAAATTCAAGATCCGATGGTTAGTTTGAAAGTCAGGGCTCTTGGGTCCTATTCCCAACTCTGCCACTGACTGGCTGTGTGACCTAAGACAAGTCAATTCTCCTTTCTCAGCCTTAGCTTCTCCCGCTTTCAAGTAGGGATAACGATCCGCTCTTACCTACCTCATGGTGGGTGGAGAATGGGGATCCGTTGGAGAGTGTCACTAGGAGCAGTACATAATATGAGGTGTCCTATCACGTTTACTCAGATCAGATTATGACATCATAGAATAGCTGAAATATTCTATTTTATTTGTCTTTTATTAGTTTGAGATTGTTAGGAGCAGCAACTACTTAGCTCAGACTGAAGCATCTTATCTAATTTTCGAGATCTAAGTGTCTCCTCTTTGTGTGCGACGAGACAATTTAACACACGGTGACAAACAGGAGATGCTTTTGTTTTGCAACCAAATATTTTTGCAAAGAATTTTCATCCCACTTGTTATGATTTCAAGAAACAAACTGGTTTAGTCTGAATGGGATTTTCTGACAGAAACGGTTTCAATGAAATTTCCCCACCATCTCAATTCCTGGGGTCTATCCCTGCCTTTGGGGAGGTGGGGGGGGGAGAGGGGTTGTTGTCTGTTAGGACAGGAGTAAGGACTGGTGGCTTCTCTTTCTGGCTCTGCCACTGCCTTGCTGTGTAGGTCACTTCCCTTCTCTGTACCTCAGGCTCCCCATCTGTCCAATGGGGAGCCTGAGGGACAATTCTCAAACTCTGGGCAGTCGTGAGCCTGGGTGAGATAAGGGACGTAAAGCCCTTTGTGAAGGAGAAAGGGGAGTTTCATGGTGTTGAGCACTAAGGAATTCTAAACTTTGCTAAAATGTCAGTCTGCGGAAACAAGAAATGGTCGGGGACAAATTTTAACCGTTGTCTTTTTTAAAGCCCATTCAGGGATGTGAGTCCCACTCTTTTAGGTACCTGGGGTTCTTTGCCAGGATTAGAGAAGAGGTTCCTGCCTCCATTTTTGTGGCCTTAACAAACCAGGTGCTGTGCTCCAGTTCTTGTCTGAGATCCCCGAAAAAGAACATCTTCCCATCCGTTAACAAGACAGTACCTATCTTTAAAAGCGGAACAAAGAGAACCCTGGGACTTACAGACTAGCCAGCCTCACTTCCATACCTGGAAAGATACTGGAACACATTATTAAACAATCGGTTTGTCAGCACCTACAGGATAATTTGGTTCTTAGGACTAGTGAGCATGGATTTCTCCGTCCCTTGGCAATAAGACAGACTCTTTCTTGTTTTCACAGCTAGTCGATCGCCCAGTGTCATCACCCTGCCTGCTGGCTGGGCAGGGTAACTCCTCAGGTCACCACCCTCTCCAGCCAGCCTTGGGCTTGGAGAGTGAGGAGGAGGGTGAGGGACAGCTGGCGACCCTGAACATCTGCCATCCATCGCTCCATCACCTACAGCAAGTGAGTGGCATTAGGGTTCCTCTGTGGCGTCCCCTATCTGTCTGGGGAGAAGCAGAAAGAGTGGGAGAGAATTTCTCTCAAAGAAGATTGGATTTGCAAACTGCCCCCAGGAGCCCCTCGCTCTCAGACTGGGGAGGGACTTCTTCAGAGCTGTCTCCAGTGTGTTTGGAAAGTTCCCAGCAATGGGGCTCCCAGCCCTTCCCTTGTGGGAGACTATTCCCCAGGCTGAGAGTCTCTGAGCTGTGCCAGACCCTGTGAGCTGCTGAGCATGGAAATCAATGGGAGACGAGGGGGCACTGGGCTTGCTATGCCTAAGGACTTTGATGTGTGGAATGGTTTCCCAGGAGAAGTCCGGACTCCTGGGTTCTGTTCCTTCTCTAGCCTGGCGGGGAGTGTGGCCTGGGACGGCAAGAGGGAGCTGCTTGTCCAAAGTGATCGATGGTCTTTGTGACTGACCCCAGTGCTCGAAAAGGAGGAGACTCCCCGGGTATTGCAGCACCAGGGATGACGAGGGGGAACGTTGGGAGCACATCATGCAATGAATTCCTGCCAGTGTGTGGAGCTTTCACTCCTTGCACCCCTGTGGGGGCAGGAGGAGCTGTTCTGGCTGGGGCAAGGATGGGAACAGACCAAAAAGACTGGTTAGTGAGAGGCTGCCTTGACCCCAGACTCACGCCTGCTCCCCGCTCAGTTCCAGGATGGCCAGGCTCCTGAGGATGTTCAGGAAGAAGACTCTGCAGGTGGCCCCAGAGCCTGAAGGAAGCAGCTGCCGTCTTCCCCAGGAGCAGAGCGGCCCCTCTGTTCCCGCTGGCAGGGAAGGAGCTTCCAGCTGGGCCAGGAGGTGGAAGTGCCCAGCCTTCTGGCGGAGGAAACCCGCTGTGGGAGAGGCACAGGCCAGGCCGAAATGGAGCTGGCCCAGGATGCGGCTGGGCAGGCAGGACTCAGCCCAGGAGGGGAGCCGGGCAGGGTGGCTCTGGAGCTTGTTGTGTGGGAAGCACCGGCCCCAGGAGCCCAGCCCTGATTCCCAGCAGGAGGCATCGCCCTGCCCGGTCACTGAGGACCTTCCAGCCTCCCCAGGGCAGGAGGTGAAGGATCCCTGTCCCAGCACCAGCAGCTTGGCCTGCTCCCCATGGGACAGCAGCAGCGCCTGGGACTCGGGCAGCAGCGAGGCCGATGGGCGCTGCTGCTTTGTTCCAGGTGAGGAGCCAGGCTGGGCTCAGGGAGGGGTGAGGAGGGGGCTGTGAACACCCTGGGCCCAGGCACTTGACCAGTGCTATGGGGGCGGGGCCCCAGCCCAGGTGTCTGGCCTGAGCCACGGGAACCTGATTGACACTAGATGCTGCCACTTTGGTCCTTGATGCTCCAGTTGTGTGTGTGGGGGGGGAAGAGGCGGGGCAGGCACCTCCCAGGGAGTCCAGGTCAGTGTGGGGGAGTCTCTTTGCTATGGGCCCCTGAAGGAGTTGGGGGCTGAAGGCATCACTGAGAGGGGGAATGTGGGGAACATTGCCCCACCATGCCCCTGTCCTTCCCCTGAGTGGCAGCAGGCATCACCCTGTCCCCTTCTCTCCCTGGTTCAGGGACCCCCAGGGACTCAGATGACGACGAGGAGGAATGGGTGGACGTGGCCACAGAGGAGGCTCCTCTCAAGAACATCCAAAAGCAGCTCCAGGGCCGAGAAAAGGTACGAACATTCCCTAGCTGTGCTGGAACCGAGATTGTCCTGCCCCTTCCCAGGACCCTGACACCCTGCAGAGGGTCTTGTCTCTGATGATCCACTAGCCCTAATGGGGACCTTTCTCCTCCATGATCTGGGACCCCCAAGATGGAGGTGTTTGTCACACACCAGCCTGGGTCTCCTCCCCCAACAGGCACTGTCCCAGTTCCTGACCCTGCTTGTGTAGGAGTCGTGGGTGATTTGGACAATGGGCGGGTCCCCACTATCCCCTATTCAGGCCTGAGTCCTGAAGCTGGTGTGGGTGGGGCAGGGAGGGCCCTGGCTAACTGTCTCTCTCTTCCCTAACCCCACTCCTGGTGGGTGCAGGATGAGGCCCAGCAGCTCATGTTCCTGCACGCCATCCACCCCGCGTGTCTCGCTGCACAGCAGAGAGGGCAGGACACATTGGAGCCGCACTGCTGCAAGGTGGCTGTGGTGGAGAGGATTGTGGTGAGTGAGACATGGCGCCCAGCAGCTGGAGGGAGGACAGAGACATGGGAGGGGCAGGGGTCTCCCTGGGCCAATGGATGGGGGATGGCTGGTGCTGGAGAGGCAGCTGAGGGCAGGGATTACTAGGGGTGAAGTTTGAGGAGAAGAGATGGGAAAAATTCTGAGATTGGTCACTAGTGGGCAGGAATCGGAGGAGCGGGAGACAGGTGGGGGATCCTGCTGGCTGTGTGGGGTGCTGGCTGTGTAATCTCCTCACTGGGAAGTGTCAGTGAGGCCCGAATCTCACACGCTCCTTTATCTCCTTTGGGTCTCACAGGAGCTCACTGAGGAGCTTCCTGATAACTCTCCATCCGGCACCTTCCTTGCTAACTTCTTGATTGCTGTGGGCAACCTCAGGTACCGAGACCCTCCCGCCCGGTTCCCCTAACCCCGGCGCTGCTCAGGCCTAGGGCTGGGAGTCACTGCCCCTCCCACTCCCAGGTCACCTCCCAAGGGTGACTCCTCTGGCAGAGATGGTGGGAAGGTTCACTCTCTCCTGTCTGGGCTGTCCTTTTCACTCCAGTAACATTGCAATGGCTTTGGGGAGAGGCTCACTCCCAGGATCAGATACAGGAGGGGCAGCAGGGTCCAGGGAACAGGCACTATTCCTGCCCTGCCACTGTCTGTCTGAGAAACCTTGGCCTTGTCATTCCCTGGCTCGGTGCCTCAGTTTCCATTCTTGCCAGCCTGTGCCTATTTCCCTGCAGTTTCACGTCCCTGTTGGTGCCAGTCCCACTGCCGCACTGCACAGTTTAATACTGGCTCCTCTCTCTTGCCAGCACCATGACACCTGCCCTGGAGCCAGAGCTGGAGACCCACCTCCTTCGAGCTGCCCTGCATGTCGTCTTCACCCTGGGCACGGAGAAGGACACCACCCAAGTCCAGGTAGATCATGCTAAAGTCATAGATTGAAGAGCCAGCTGTCATCCTGCCATGAATGCTTGCTAACTGCCTGCAGTGGGATGTGAATGAGAAAGGCCAGGATATGTGTTTGGGGGTCTCACCAGTGCAGCCCAGAGACCCCTCTTCCCATCCTGTGGCAGGTGTAGCCCCAGTTTCCCTAACTCTGACTCATGGCTCTCCCTTGCTTTGCAGGATCTGCATAGAGTCTTGCCAGAGCTCCTGGATGCCATGCTGGAGAGGTGAAGGACAAAATGGTTGGCACAGAGATGAAGCAGGGACAGACGCCAGGGTGGAGCAGTCCATGGTGGGTTCTCAGACCCTGATGGAAAAGGTTTTGTTTTAAACCTGCTGCCTATTAATTTCATTTGGTGACCCCTAGTTCTTGTGTTATTTACTTTCTTCATACCCATCATCATTTTATAGACCTCTATCTTATCCCCCCCTTAGTCATCTCTTTTCCAAGCTGAAAACTCCCCCCAGTCTTCTTCATCTCTCCTCATTTGGCAGCTGTTCCATACCCCTAATCATTTTTGTTGCCCTTTTCTGAACCTTTTCCAATTCCAATATATCTTTCTGAGACAGGGTGACCACATCTGCACACAGTATTCAAGATGTGGGCGTACCATGGATTTATATAGAGGCAATATGATATTTTCTGTCTTATTATCTATCCCTTCCTTAATGATTCCCAACATTCTGTTCACATTTTTAACTGCTGCTGCACATTGAGTGGATGATTTCAGAGAACTATCCACAATGACTCCAAGATCTCTTTCTTGAACGGTAACAGCTAATTTAGACCCTATCATTTTGGAGGTAGAGTTGGGATTGTATTTTCCAATGTGCATTACTTTGCATTTAGCAACATTGAATTTTGAACACTGAACATTGCCATTTTGTTGCCCAGTCACCCAGTTTGGTGAGATCCTTTTGTAGCTTTTCGCAGTCTGCCTGGGACCCTTTGTTTCCTACCTTTTAACCAGTTACCAATCCACAAGAGGACCTTATGATGTACCTGTATGGCACAATAATTCTGCATTGAATCAGTTGATTCAATTGCTTATTCTTTGGGGTTCAGACCCTCTGATTGTCACATCTGTCTTTCAGGCTCTGTCCCAGCCTCTCACACAGATGTATCCTGCAGCCAGCCCAGCTCAGGGAGCAGTGGGGACAGGCAATCTCATCTTGTCAAACCAAGCAACATGGGTCTCATTGAGGCTCAGATGGAAGATCCCATGTATCTCCTGGAGGTAAGAACCATTCACTTTTCCTGTCACTTGGGGTTCTTGCAACAAACAGGGGACTCCTGCTACATATCCTGGTTGGGAGCTTTCCCTATCCCTGGATCCCAGCCCTGGTACAGAGACCTATTTCTCATCATGATATCCTCATTTTATTCTCAGAGGATGCGTCCAGGATCCTGGATAATGTTTTCTGCAGGAGGGTTGAGCGGGGAGAGATCACTCACTGTCATGACCCAGGAGTCTTCAACCCGGGTCTGTAGGGTTCATGGGAGCAGCCACACTTCAACCCTCCACCTGGAAGCCTGCTGAAAATTGCTTACCTAGGACCCATGAAGTTCAGCCCCAGTTTGGGGCTCCACTCCTGAGGTCCTATTGGAGGAGTCCCAGAGAAGCTAATTGGCCCTCTGGCCCTGCTTAAGGCAGCAGCAGGAACAGGAAGCTGACTGAACACCAGGGCTGCTCCCTGTTCTGGACCATGTGCTGCCTGTTCCTGCTCCCGCTCCACTGGCTTGATTTCCTGGTATCTGATTTGTGGTTTTGATTGCAAGTTTGTCTTTTGCTTCTGATGATCCAGTATCCTGACCCAGCGGACTCCCGTCATGTGAGTGTGGACTCTGGCTCTGACCAGTAGGTCTGGCTGCCCTTGACCCAGCTGTGACATTGACTTTTGTACAATTTTTCCAATGCCCTTTTCTGGTCTCCAGCAAAATACACCAGTACCTTGGCTCCCAAAGTCCTAGTTGCCTGCATACAAGGGCTGAGGGGTAGTAATTGTATTGCCCCCATCCCCACCCCCACCCCAGCTGCTTTTCCTATGTGAATCTCCCTAGAGCAGAAGAGAAATCTGCTCTTCTCTTAGGATCAGTCCCAGCAGTAATTCCACCCACCTTGGCCTCAGCTCAGCTACTTTGTTTACCTGGGATCAGGGACAACTTTTGAAGCCCTTAGCGTGTGGATGGAGGTGGGAGCAGAGGCTGAAGCTCCAGCCGTTTCCACCAAAGAACACCACCCTGTCTTTCTATGGTCTGACTAGGGCTCACCATCCATCTTAGAGCTGAACACCAGATGGGAGCTGATAGATTGTCCTTGGTAGGCCATGTTCTTGTGTGTGATGGAGCTGTGTGCCAGAGAGGGCCAGGAGCAGATGCACCACACATGGCCAGGACCAGGCTAAACAGCCTGTAGTGCTAGGTGAGTCAAACCATGGCCACATATAGAAACCTTGGGCATCCATGGGGACTGAATCTGGGTGTTTCACTGCCAAGAGTACAACTCACTCCAACTTGAGTCATTACGGTAGTGACCCCTGCCAGCCCCTCTGAAGGGGGGTCAGTATTATCTCTGTTAGCTGGCGCACAGGGATGGAAAGCAAGTGGCTGCAAGGTCACCCACAACGTCACTGACAGAGGCAGGAAGGAAGCGTGGGACTGATACCAGTCCAGCTCCAACCACTAGACTCCACCCACTTCCAAAGCCAGAGAACCCAGAAGCCCTGATTCTGACAGCTAGGCCTTAAATGACAAGACCAACCTCCCTCCCTCTCAGGAAGCCGTAGAAGGGACCATCTGCTGAGCTCCCCTTTGCAATGTCACTGTCAGAGACCATTGCTAGTGGATGCCAAGTGACTGAGCAGGGGACTCCTTGAGAGACGCCTAGAGACTTGCAGGTGTTTCACTGTGACCCTCTGGGAGCTGTGGAAAGAGAGCTGCATTGAAGAGACTCTCCTGCTCTAACAAAGGGTTTCTGTTCTCCTAGATAGTCAGCCAGTGAGGCCAGTTTGCAGAATGTGGAAGAGCTGTTTGGCGATGGGTTGGAGGATTCACCATGTACGTGGCAGCAGCTGCAGTGCCTGGGGTCCCCATGGGCCAAGCCTCCACTCGTGACACTCCAGGCTAATCTCCCACTGCTCTCAGTGGGGCTTTGGCTTTAGCTGCTGGGCCTGCGTGCCTAGACAGAGGACTCAGGTATTTCCATCAGGCTGCTCAATGGCAAATGGAATCATCCACAGAAGTGAAGAAGAATTGAAGTGAAAGAGCAAAGCTGGACCATCCGCTGAGCTGCTGCAATTGAGTGAGCAGAGCCGGGGAGAGAAGAGGAAGAACTCGAAGGTGGCTGGCGGCAGTAGGGAGGAAAAGCAGTTTGGGAGCCAGGAGAGTAGAAATAAATAGTTAATGATGAATACTGCGGGCTTGGTCTTGTGTGGTGAAGGTTTGAAAATGGGTCTCTTTACTATCACACTAAACTTTAAAATAGCTGTGTAGGATGAAAGGGCAGGTCTATAAAGGTAAGAGGTCACTCTAGGGGCTTGAAGTCCCAGATTCTGTAGCTATTGCAGCTTCTACCAGCTGATCTCAACCCAACAAACCCCTGAGGCGGTAGCAGAAGTGAGCTCTTGTCTTCTTTTTCTGGACTAGCCACCAGAAAAAGGACACGATACATGTGGTCAAGGAAATAGAGAGGCATGGGGGTCACTTGCAGTGTTGCCTGTTAATATGGCTCTTGTGGGGGAGCACGGCAGGTTACTTTGGACTAAGTAGGAGTCACATGTCTCCAAACCTGCATATCCCGAGGCTCCAGAGACCTCTCTCCAGATCCCAGAGCTTCCTCAGAGTCCTAAGGAGCCAGATGGAATCTGGCCTATCTCCCCCCAACTCAGCAGTCCAGAAAAAGCTATTTGTAGACATGTTATGTGTCCTCTCCTGCCACACTCACCTGTTGGTGAGTAATGCAGTCACAGAGTCCAGGCTCAGTGTCATGCATTCCTCTGGGCTGTGACAAGCAGGAGGACTTGAGCTGCAATGGATCTTCCTGTGCATGGGCTGAGTGGGCAACCTCCCTAATGCCATATCTGGTTTCCAACCCACACGCACTAAGGAAGAGGTGATGGACTTACCCCAAAGGTGGTGTGGGAAGAAGCAGAGGGAAGAGGTGATCAGAGAGCCATCCCATAGCATTCCTCCTAGAGTCACTCCAACAACCACCTGGCTCCTTCCTGCCATAGGCCGCAGCCCCTAGGTTCCATAGGGAATTTCTGAATTAACCATCTAGAAAGCTGCCTCTGGCTCTCTACAAGCTCTCACACAGCCCTGTCATGAGAGATAAGGAATAAGGTCCTGCCTCCCCCAACTGCTCAGGGGAATCCTCTCAGAGAAATCAGTGCAGGGTTTTATGCATCTCTACAAACAGATCCCTTTGTGTAGTGTTGACAAGAAGCTGCACACCCCTTGGCAGCTCTTTTTAGAGCAACATTAACTCCCACAGGGATTTCTGCTCTAAATGCTCTGGGCCTGAGAGAAGGATTTTGTGGAAAACAGGCCTTTCCCTTGCTCGAATCCAGGCTCCGCTGTTCTGATGCTTCAGAGCTGATAGGGAAGGGTTCCTGGAGAGCATGCTGCAAGGCCAGAAATCCCATGCTGCAACGCCACCAATCCCATTCTGCCGCAGCCCAGGGGACATGTTCTCTTTCTCCAGCGGCGGCTCTAGGCACCAGCGCTCCAAGTGCGTGCCTGGGGCGGCAAGCCGTGGGGGGGCGGCCTGCCAGTTGCCATGAGGGCGGCAGTCAGGCAGCCTCCGGTGGCATGCCTGTGGGAGGTCCGCCAGTCCCGCGGATTCGGCGGCAATTCGGTAGCGGGTACGCCGAAGCCGCGGGACCGGCAGACCGCCCGCAGGCATGCCGCCGAAGCCGCGGGACTGGGGACCTCCCGCAGGCATGCCTCCAAAGGCAGCCTGCCTGCCGTGCTTGGGGGGGTAAAAAAGCTAGAGCCGCCCCTGTCTTTCTCTCCCGGCACCTTCCAATGGAGGGATGAAAGGGACACGTGAGATGGAGTCTCTCCCTGGCTTACAGATAACCCATCCTGCAGTAACCCAAGTGTGGACTCAGGGGAATGGTGTGCTGCGGTGTATGTGCCCTGCAAGATCTCACTTGTGACGGGAAGCAGCACTGCTCTTGGGACTGGCATCTGGGCAATAAGGAAGAGGAGTTGGAAATTCTCCCTGGGGAGGCGAAATGGGGAAACCTGATGGGACGATGTGTATGACTGGAATGTTAGTGTCGCTGGTTACAACCCATTGAGGTAGGGGAGAAAGGGTAAAAGTGGTGGGCAGGGTGGCACTTTACATTAGACCAGGGGTTCTCAAACTGTGGGTCAGGACCTCAAGGTGGGTTGCAACCCCATTTTAATGGAGTCACCAGGGCTGGCTTAGACTTGCTGGGGCCTGGGGCCAAAGCTGAAGCCCGAGCCCCACTGCCTGAGGCCGAAGTCAAAGCCTGAGGGCTTCAGCCCTGGGCAGTCAGGCTCAGGTTGCAGGCCCCCTGTCTGGGGCTGAAGACCTTGGGCGTCAATTTTGGCCTCTCCACGCAGGGTGGTGGGGCTTGGGCTTTGGCTCTCCCCCCCACCCCCACACACACACCGGGAGCGGTGGGGCTCAGGAGGGGTCAGGCTTTGGTCCCCCCTCCTGGGGTCGTGTAGTAATTTTTGTTATCAGAAGGGGGTCGGAGTGCAATGAAGTTTGAGAACCCTGCATTAGACACATCATTACCTGTTTTATGTTCTAGGTCATTGAGAAACCCAGGACCTCGAATGGACGGGGATCAATCTGCTAACACACACACAGCCTAGCAGGGGAACTGGTGCGGGGCTGGTACAGTTCACTGAATCCAAACCAGAGAGCGGGAAACGTTTCTCCTTTTGCACCTGTCTATGACTTGTGGGAAGAAATGAGGTTAGTGCTGGGTACTTCCTATTGGGAGACAGACGGGGCAGGTCTCACGTAGCCAGGAGTAAATCATCCTGGGAGATTTTGAAAAATTATAGATACTTTTCTAATACAAAGTTTTGTACCCAACTGGGATGACTCTATTATGGGCCTCCTTGTGGTGGATAAAGATGAACTGATCACTGGACTGGATGTTTGTGGTTGCTCTGGGGCCACTTATCATGACTTGACTGTATTCAGTAAGGAGGTTTTGGAACAAATTGATAAATTAAACAGCAACAAGTCACCAGAACTAGATGGTATTCACCCAAGAGTTCTGAAGAAACTCAAATGTGAGATTGCAGGACTACTAACTAACTGTGGTATGTAACCTATCCTTTAAATCAGCTTCCGTATCAGATGACTGGAGGATAGCTAATATGACACCAATGTTTAAAAAAGGCTCCAGAGACGTTCTTGGCAATTACAAGCCACTAAGGCTAACTTCAGTACCAGGCAAATTGGGTGAAATTATAGTAAAGAGCAGAATTATTAAACACATAGATAAACACAATTTGTTGGGGAAGAGTGAACATGGTTTTTGTAAAGGGAAATTATGCCTCACGAATCAACAAGCATGTGGATAAAGGTGATCCAGTGGATATAGTGTACTTAGATTTTCAGAAAGCCTTTGACAAGGTCCCTCACCAAAGGCTCTGAAGCAAAATGGGATAAGATGGAAGGTCCTCTCTGGGATAGGTAACTGGTTAAAAGGCACGAAAGAAAGGGTCTGACTAAAAGGTCAGTTTTCAGAATGGAGAGAGGTAAATGGTGGTGTCCCCCAGGGGACCAGTACTGTTCAACATACTCCTAAGTGATCTGGAAAAAGGGGTAATCTGTGAGGTGGCAACATCTGCAGATGATACAAACCAACTCAAGTTAGTTAAGTCTAAAAGAGACTGCAAAGTGTGACAAAGAGAGCTCACCAAACTGGGTGACTGGGCAACAAAATGGCAGATGAAATTCAATGTTGCTAAATGCAAAGTAATGCACATTGGAAAATACAATCCCAACTCTACCTCCAAAATGATGGGGTCTAAATTAGCTGTTATCGTTCAAGAAAGAGATCTTGGAGTCACTGTGGATAGTTCTCTGAAATCATCCACTCAATGTGCAGCAGCAGTTAAAAATGTGATCAGAATGTTGGGAATCATTAAGGAAGGGATAGATAATAAGACAGAAAATATCATATTGCCTCTATATAAATCCATGGTATGCCCACATCTTGAATACTGTGTGCAGATGTGGTCACCCTGTCTCAGAAAGATATATTGGAATTGGAAAAGGTTCAGAAAAGGGCAACAAAAATGATTAGGAGTATGGAACAGCCGCCAAATGAGGAGAGATTAAGAAGACTGGGGGGGAGTTTTCAGCTTGGAAAAGAGATGACTAAGGGGGGGATATGATAGAGGTCTATAAAATGATGATCGGTATGGAGAAAGTAAATAAGGAAGTGTTATTTACTCCTTCTCATAACACAAGAACTAGGGGTCACCAAATGAAATTAATAGGTAGCAGGTTTAAAACAAACAAAAGGAAGTATTTCTTCACACAACACACAGTCAACCTGGGGAAACTCTTTGCCAGAGGATGTTGTGAAGGCCAAGATTATAACAGGGTTCAACAAAGATCTAAATAAGTTCATGGAGGATAGGTCCATCATTGGCTATTAGCGAGGATAGGCAGGGATACAAAACCATGCTCTTGAAGTGTCCCTAACCTCTGTTTGCCAGAAGCTGGGAATGGATCGCTTGATGATTCATTGTTCTGTCAATTCCCTCTGGAGCACCTGGCATTGGCCACTGTGGGAGGATAGGATTCTGGGCTGGATGGACCATTGAGCTGATCCAGTATGGCTATTCTTATGACCAATAGAGGGCAGTCCCAACCAGCAATATTTATATTTGTTGCACTGAATGGGCTAATATTCAAAGCTGACCAAAATGATTAGTGAAAGTGTTTTGGAGAAAAACATTAAACAGAACAATGTGAATGAAAATTGGGAGCTATTGTTTAATGAGCTTGTTAGATGGGGCATAAACCACATTGCATAATTAGCTGAGCTTGCAATGGCCTTCCACTCAACTTGCTGACATTTCTCCATCTGTAAATGTGGTAACCATTTTAAAATCTAGATCCCATCAATTACAACATGTCAAGGAACGTTCTAGGCATCAATGGTCTGATCGTTGGGTTGATGGCGGTAAACAAGAGATTCCCATAAAACTCCCACCCTCCCTCTCCCCAAGAGCCACCTTCATCCTCTCTCCCCTTTCTGCCCCCGCATCCTCTGCAAACTTTCAAAGACGGATGCCTCGTGATGGCCTTCACTCGTGGGGATGTTGCCTCGTGGTCAGGGTTTTGGCCCTTTGACATGCGGAGAGGGGGAGGAAGGGCGCGGCGGATGGTGGGGGAGCCCAGGGCCTCCCACTGGGCTCTGACCCAGGCCACTCTGAGGGCAACACAAGGGTGTGACACTTCCTACCACCCTGCTATTGTCCGAAGTTCACAGTTTATTACAGGTTTCAGAGTAGCAGCCGTGTTAGTCTGTATCCGCAAAAAGAACAGGAGTACTTGTTAGTCTCTAAGGTGCCAGTTTATTACAGGAGGCTCTGCTGGGTGTTAAACTCACTGCTTGGCACCTCTTCACGGCCGGGGGTGGCATGGCAGCTCTCTCCCTCTTGGGGTGGTAACTGCCTTTGTAACGCTGACAGACCCCTGGCGTCAATAGGCGGGATTGAACCGGGGACCCCTGGAGCTTAGTGCATGAGCTAAAAGCCAACTGGCTGTTAGCTAAGGCTGTAGAGCCAGGGCTTAGATAATACTTGTTCCTCCCTCAGTGCAGGGGACTGGACTAAATGACCTACTGAGATCTCTTCAAGTCCTACATTTCTATGAGGACACAACACACATTACACCAACCTCTTGTGTAAGCAGCTCTGAAACCGGCCCTAGCATGTAATTGGCATAGTCTTTTAACGGTGATGCCCTTCTGAGGACAGGGAAGAGGAGTGCTGAATGCTGGGGAACCAGAAAGAAAAGACACTAAAAAAAACAACCCACCCCACTCCAGAGAAGCAACAGGAGTAGTGGAGGAGGCACAGGCTTTGGGAGCTGGGACACCTGGAACCCATATGATCAAATTAGGCCAGGAAGTCTATCCCACAGCTGTAAATTCCACTTTTTCAGTCTTTCCAGTGATGAAACCATCTTCGGAGGAATCAGCACATATGGGAGCAGCTGCTACATTGTGTGAAATCTTAAAATCAACAGAAGTCCTTTGCACTCCTTGCTCTCTCTCTCCCCATCTCCCCTGCCTGTACACCTGGCTAGATGCTGGCTCCCATTGTAGGCTCAGTGACCCGGAGGGGAATTTTCCCAGTTCAGGAGCAGTGTAGGGTGGGCCCTCTGCAGCTCCTCCTGGCGTGGGGTATGCAGGGGTGGGAATGGGTGTGTTGGAGATGTGGCCACAGGGCTGTGGAGGTCAGCTATTGTGGGCTTCAGAGCAGCCCCATGGCAACTGTGAGGAGGCTGCCTTGAACTGGAACAGCCAGGGGAATGCTGTAACTTACACTGCTGGCCACTTTAGCCCTGCTCAGAATATAGCCCAGCCCAGAATCCAGCCCATTGTCTCTCTTCTCAGCCTTCTACACACCGATCTCCCCGCCTCACCTCTCCCACTCTGCAGCTATTTCTCCCCCAGCTACTCTTACAGGATGCAGTGGCTGCTTAGAGGCACGAGATCCTTCCCTCCTTTCCAGAAACAGCTGGAAATGCTGCCTAGACCCATATCTCCCCTTTTCTCCCTTTCTTCAAAGCTGGTAGAAGCTCCATTCTCCTTGCTCCTGCATGCAGGTTTCAGTTCCCCACAGATGGAGTTTTCATTTAATCAAGCTCAGATTGAATGAAAGCAGCACTATTAATTAAGCAATGGCCCATATGGTACATTTCAAGTAACTACAATGCTGGAGGATTAATATCAATTATATCCGAAGCCGGGAGGGATGGGAAGATGGGGAGAGAGAGAATACTTGAGTTGTTTTAGAAGTTGAGAAAGTCAGGAAACAGTGTGGCCCAGTGAGGGGGCTCTGGACTGGGCGCCAGGACTTCTGGGTTTCTGTCCTGACTGAAAATCAGACTTGCTGGGTGGCCTTGAGCAAGTCACATTAGTTTTCTGTGGGAGCTGGGTACCTAACTCCCGTTTGTGCCTTTAAATTCTTCCCTTTAACCTCTTTGTGCCTCATCTTCCCCATCTTTAAAATGGGATAATAACACTTACTTGTCTTGTTGATGTGCTTTTGGATGAAGCTACAGAGTATTCAGGGAAACAGTTTTGGATGCAAAGTTTGGATGGAAATCCTAATCCAAACTTTCTCCAAGTTTAGCTTCAGCATCCAAGCCTTCCAACACAGGATATGAGTAACTACCATTGACAGTCACATCTGTGAGAGTTATTCATAGCCCACGTGAAGACAACTGGGGCCTGACCTCCAGTTGCTATAGAGCATCTCCTCAGATTCATTTATGTGAACGAAAAAGAACAGGGAATAGAAATTCCAAAGACCCTTCTCAGGTGTTTATTTTTTTTTATGTCTTTTCCTGAAACTGTCTGGCTTTATTGAGGAAAGGAGCTGCACATTGTAAATGGCATTCTGAAGAACCATTTCATACAGGGATGGGGATGGCTCGCTGCTCAACAAGAGAGGAGAGCAGGCAAGTTAGTTACTGGTGGTGATCTAGCAGCTGTTAGAGTTCTGTTGTCAGAGGGTAAAGTTTGCCCTCTAGCCTCCATTCTAAGCTCTACAAGGCCATTTAAGAGTCATCATAGGGGGCTGCTTGAACCAAGATTCCACACGTAAGACCTCTGCCAATAACTCAAACCTAGCTTCGCTTCCTCACGAGGCAAACTTGCTTTCCAATTACAGATCGGCGGGTATTTTGCTGTAACGAAGATTATGACAATCAGAACCCAACACACTTTTACCTAATAGATTTCAGTAATTATTTTGGCTTCAGGCAGAGTAAATCCAATGGCAGGCGTGTTGGCCTGCTCAGATTTAAAAGCTGCCTTGGGCGGAGGGAATAAAGCAGGGGTGGGGGAAGTGGTTTGGAACAAATAGGAACTGGAGCAATCCTCCGACTTCATAGCCAGCTGAGCTTGACGGAGTTTTGAGATCAGAGGAGTTTTAGATGAATAAATATTCTTCTGCCTCGCCCCATGATTCCTATCCCAAAATGGCTCCTCTCTCAGAGCAGACCTTTGATGGACTGGTGCTCTAGGCGGAGGGAGTATTAATCATGTTTATTATGGTAGTGCCTAACGGCCAACCAAGCATGCGGCCCCATTGTGCGAGGCACTGTACAAATACCATAGCAGACAATCCAGGCCCCCAGGAGCTTACAGTCTAAATAGACAAGACAGAGGATGGGAGAAGGGGTGAAACACACAAGGCGAGAGATCAATATGATGGCAGCGAACAGTATTTTAGTACCACAATATTTTTGGGGGGTTGGTTTAGTTGGGAGGGGAAAGAAAACTGAAGAGAGGGGGCCATTGGAGGGAGGGAGGGGGCAATGAGATAGGGCTGTGGGAGGGGCAGGGGGCTCAGTTAGGCTGAACCAAAGAGTTGGTAAGGGAGGGGGAGGGAGAGGGTTGTCACAAACAGCCAATCAGTACAGGGCCAAGAAAATCCAGGTCAGATTAAATGGTTCTCTGAAGGTCCAAAAAGTCCCTGCTTTGGCCACCAAGGCCAAGATGTTGTGGTGCTCTCTCGGGAACAATCCTACCCTGGCAGGAGGAATGGGCTAGCGGTGATCTAGCAAGATTTCTCCATCTCTTGCTTCTATAGCTCTGTGCTGTTCTGTAAAGAGAGGAAATAGGAACAACCTCTCACATGTATATAGGGTGGGTGAATTCAAAGAGGCTCTGGATTGGGCAGCTGAGTTTGGCAGACTCTGAACATGTTAACATGATCATGATGCAACAAGAGAGCTGCCTGGGTCCTGTGCCTTAGGGATGGAGTCAGGGCCGACTCTACCATTTTTGCTGCCCCAAGCAAAAAAAAAAAAAAGTCGCTCGGACTACCGCCCAAACTGCCGAAGCAAAAAAGAAAAAAAAGCTGCCCGGACTGTGCCGCCCCAAGAATGGACGGAATGCCGCCCCTTAGCATGTGCCGCCCCAGGCATGTGCTTCCTCCACTGGTGCCTGGAGACGGCCCTGGATGGAGTGCAGAAGACCATTGTACGGCCATCCCGCTTCATTTCGTGCATGTCAAAGGCTGAACATGTGAACTGTGGGATGCTCTTAGCTGACTAGTTCCCAGCACAGCCTCTTCTCCCTGTGTTTCAGGAGATGGGCATGTGGAGTGGAGGGATTTTCTTCTGGGCAGACTGCTTCCCAGTGCCCTCAGCCATCTTCTGACACCTGCACTCAGGGGATGGGTTCACAAAGAGCAGACTTTTTCTGGGCTAGTTTCACAAGGGAGTAACACAGCATCACTTGAGACTACTAGGTTTAAGACCCCATGCTCTGCAGATGGGAATACCCAGGCAGTGGAACTCTGCCGAGGTGGCATGCTCTAACTTCCCTCCTCACTGTGTGGAATCTCCTACTTGCAGTCCAGGCTTGGGAGAGGGGTCCTGTACAACAGCTGGCGGGGAAAAGCCAGTGCAAGGTAATAAAAGCTAAGGTTCTATTAAGTTGTGCTAATTCCCCCTTCATTCTGTGGAGTGTCCCTTTCAGGACGCTTTCAGAGGGCAGCTATTGTTGGAAGAGGCCCTAGAAGCATGGGTCCTTCAGGAGCTACGCTCTGTAGAGCCAGCAGAAGAGCCAAGACATCTGTATGGATGCTCCATGTTTCCTGTGGCTATCCGGAGATCTGTGCAGATCTTGGGGGATTCCCAGATTAAGGGAACAGCATGCCCATTTCTTCCAAGGGCTATTCCCAAGCAGGTGCAATGAAACTTTTGTTTAGCTTAATCAGATTGGGTAGATTTGACTGAGTTTGCAATTTTTGCCTGACCCTCCTCAGTATCATACCAGACTTGGGCTCTCCAGAGAGCTACGGTTATGTCTGGATGCCCCAGACACTGGATCAGAAACTACCTTTCTCAGGCAGGACTGGGGAATGGAAGCTCCTGTTATTAGTCACACCACTCTTGCTTGCGTATCTTCCCTTTTAAAATCCACATGTTTATTTTTATTGATGTTTTTACAGTTTGACAAATACATTTTTCTATGAAGAGAAACATAATTAACTTAAGCCATTTATATTAATCAGAAGGGGGAAAAAATCATGCAAAGCAGGGGTAATTTTGCACCGAACAACGCACGTTATCTAATGAATATAGATTATGCTGATTTATGTGTTTACTGAAAAATAAGAGCGGGCTGAGGGGAAGGGGGAGAAAGAAAATAACCCAGAAAAAAGGGCTGTTAAATGATGGGTTACAATTTCTGCAGAGTCCTGCTCACAAAGTGTTTAAAATTTAAGTCTAACTTTTGAATGTGTTTATTGGGCCGAAATGCAACACAAGTCATTGCACTTGCAATCGCCGAATAAGGGGCTAACTCTACCCCCTTACTCACATGAATAGTTCTCACTGACAGGTAATTCCAAGGACTTTGTTGAATTAGGACTTACAAGATTGGCCCAAGCAATCTCAATCTTTGGCTGGTCTCTCGAGACAGAATTTCAAGAGTGCTCAGCTCCCATTGGTACCAAATGAGTGGTCAGATTTTCAAAACTGCTCAGCATTTTGGATGCATGTTGCATGCGGAGCACTTTTGAAAATCTGGCCTCAATTGTGGGTGCTGAACCCTTGAAAATCTTTCCCTTGGAAGCTGAACGATCATATCTCCTCCAAAATGACAGGAAGGTGAACAAAGCCACCAGCGGCGGCTCCAGGCACCAGCGCTCCAAGCGCGTGCCTGGGGCAACAAGCCGTGGGGGGCACCCTGCCGGTGCCTGCGAGGGCGGCAGTCAGGCAGCCTTTGGCGGCTTGCCTGCGGGAGGTCCACCGGTCCCGCGTATTCGGTGGCAATTGGGTGGCAGGGACACCGAAGCCACGGGACCGGCGGACCTCCCGAAGGCAGCCTGCCTGCCATGCTTGGGGTGGCAAAAAAGCTAGAGCCGCCCCTGAAAGCCACATGACTTTCACTTGTGGGCCACTAGACCAAATTCAGTTCAGGTTCTAGAGTGACCATTGGAGGTTGTTTGGGTAATAGAAGAAATGAGCTTGATGCATCTCAGTCCAGTGCCAATGTCCACCTCAGAACCTGCCACTGCAGCTAGGGTGACCAGATGTACCTATTTTATATAGGGACAGTCCAGATTTTTGGGTCTTTTTCTTATATAGGCTCCTATTAACCCCCACCCCCATCCAGATTTTTCACACTTGCTGCGTGGTCACCCTAAGTACAGGTAGCACTAACTGCCCTCCTTTTGGCTGTCTCACTGGAGAGGCCAAGGACTGAATGAGCCATGAAGAGCGAAGTTCCCTCTCACCACTAGAGATGATCCCTGGCTGACTGGAGCCGCCAGGGTCCCTTTTTGACTGGGTGTTCCGGTAGAAAACCAGACACTTGGCAACCCTAACACCGCATTGTAGAAAATGGATTAACGTACAGATGGCAATGACTTTCTGTAATGCTATGCAAGCGTAACAGAAACCCATCCAAATGCACAGTGCCATCTAGAGTCAAATGCACAGTGCTTTTTGAGGACCTGCATGTCTGGAGGAATCAGTTTTGCTGGTTATTCATTGCTATGGGTAAAATGTGCACAGTATATTTTCCCCTAAAGCTTCTCACCCCCCTGAATACATTCTTCGTCCCTCCCCAGGGGGTCCACCCCATAATTTGAGAACCTTTGACCTAAAGTACTCCACAGTTCCAACTGCATACAGTACTCTTTTTCTCCTCACCTACTGAGCACTACTGTTTAGTGTTGCTGGTGCATAATGACTGCCTTTCCACCACAGAGATTAATGCACTTCATAGGAAAGCAAGGGCTGCTATACTAGATTCAGCCCCTGGACAATTTAGTCCAGTATCCTGTCTCTGATGGTGGCCGATGATGGATGCTTTGGAGGACGGTGGAAAAACATATAGGATGAAATCCTGGCCTCACTGAAGTCAATTGCAAAACTCCCATTGGCTTTGAAGGGGCCAAGTTTTTACCTGTAATGCAACTGGGGGGAGGGATAGCTCAGTGGTTTGAGCATTGGCCTACTCAACCCAGGGTTGTGAGCTCAATCCTTGACGGGGCTGCTTAAGGATCTGGGGCAAAAAATAAGTACTTGGCTCTGCTAGTGAAAGCAGGGGGCTGGACTCAATGACCATTCAGGGTCCCTTCCAGCTCTATGAGATAGGTATATCTCCATAATTTTATTTTTAACTGTCCAGCTACACCATACTTTACTATAAAAATGGAAGGAAATTCTTCCTGAATGTCTTAGTCTTTTAAAAAAACCTTTCTAAGATAGTAGGAACAAAGGATTTGCCATAGGAGATGTGATCATTTGTCCATCTAATCTTGTACGCTGCACCTGATGCCTCAGAGAAAGGCAAACAAATCCCTAACGTACCTAACACTTGTGCAATGGATTCTTATGCTTCCTCCACTGACAAAGGAAACCAGGAAAATTCCAAGCACAGGACTGTTCCTAGATTCACATCTCCAAGAGGAATCTATACTGCAGATATTCAGTGTCCTTCTGGCAGTACCATGTCACATTTTAGGGGAGGGAAGCCACAGCTCTACTGCTTAGCTTGTCAGACTTGCTCAGTGACAACAGAATTTGAAGTCAAATTGCATTAGTAATAAAACAAGAACAATAACTTTGTTTACATAGCCTCTTTTATTCCAACGGATTCCAAAGCAATTTATAGAATGTATATAAGACTCCTTCACCTACTACTGAGCCACCTCTAGGACAGAACACAGCAGCAGTTTAAATGTGCATCGCCACATAACACTTGTTGGAGGATAAAAGAAAAGTACCATTCACATTTAAATCTGGGGGAGGGGGTCAGGAATTAGAACGGCAGAATGTAAATATCTCTGTTGGAATTTGGCCAAGATACCAGGTCTAACACCCCTGCTCCTGCCATGGGATCATTTAGTGACCAGGAGAGGGTTGGGGCTTGGCTTATACTGTATCTTTCATCTTCAGGATTCTGTTTAGAGGAGTCACTACGTTCGGCTTTTATAAAAATAGCGAGTCAGTGGCTTTTAACAATGGGTACCCCCCTTCTTCCATTACTGCAGTCAGCATGGGGGACACAGGTACGTGTAAATTTCCAAAATGTAGTTTCTTCAGCCATCCACGCCTCAGGGAAGGGCTGATGAGCGGGATGGAGCTTGATAAAGTGCAGTGCAGGAAGTGAAATTTGTCTCTCTTTGCCGACTCACAAGCTTTCTGCTGAGGTGCGTGGCCACATGGCAGAGTCTCCTCTCGCTTTCTCCGTCTTCTCACTAGAGAACTCTGTCATATATCACTGTGCCCAACGGAATTGGTTACTGCAGTGGCTGAGCTGACAAATATTAGAGTGGCATTCAATTTTGCAGTGGGGAATGGATCATACAAGGCCCCCCAGGGCCCTGTAGATAAGGTACCATTGAGATCTGCAGTTATCATGGACATTAAATCCTTTATGGCTGAAAAAATAATGCCTAGCATCACCCAACTTGTACCACTTGTTCTTAGGGGAAAGGTTGAATTTTCAGGGGAGTTCAAAGTGCAGCTGTTCTGTAGCTGTTGGATTAAGGAGCAGTTATGAATGACCACTCTGAGAAATGTAACCCCCCGAGTCTCTGTTTCCCCTCAGATCACTCTAGCTAAGAAGCTGATAGGGTTCTGAGGCTTCGACATTTCCACTCCACCTCAGGCATATACCATTTGTTTAGCAGTAATAATAATAAAAAAACAGGACTTGAACATGCTTCCCCATGAAACAAGGCTGAAGGCAGATTTTTCTGGTGGTGATTTATTTCATTGGGAGGGGACAGAAGGGAGCCATGAAGCTGGTTCACCGACACCCTGGATCTCAGGGAATATGTCACTCCTAACTCCAAACTGATCTGCAACAAAAGGCAGCTTTCCTAAGGGTAGCTCCCCACCAATGGCTAACTCCCTACTACCACCTGATTTGATTTTTTGTTGTTGTTTTAATAATGGGGAAAATGTATTTTTTCTTAATTTTCAAAAATCGCTGACTAGTTTTTGCTCAAACTTTCAATAAAATAAAATGAAAATCTCCCTTGGGCAGAGACTAGGCCTGGAAAATTCCACCCTGAAAGGCGGAAGCTTCTGAAAGTTACGAATGACTGAAAATCACGTCTTGAGACTTTCTAACTGGGATCTCAGTCACTAGAATTGCTGCACCTGTGCGAAACGCTAACATAGACACAGTTTACAGTGGTCCAGCTTTACGCTGGTTTGAAACTACAGTAGGGCCCTGTCTATAATAGGCTTTTCTCCTTTTTTTTTTACACCCATTATACTACACCATTGCAAATGCCCAGTGTGGTGCACTACACTGGCATAAGATGGGGCTTGCACTGTGGCAACTCTCCCCATTAAGTTACTGAGGCAAGTTGCACTCAGTGCAAACCCCCTTTTGCACCCACACAGCATGCCTATGATGTGAGTTTGCACTGGTGTAACTACACCACTGTACCTACACTGGTGCAAATTTCCCTAGTCTAGACAAGCCCTGAAATGCTGCACTGCTAAAAACCATGTTGCACAAGTGTACCCTGGCTGTGTCTACACTAGAGGCTTTACAATGGTGCCATTAGACATGTGACTGGAATCCCAATATAGACCAGGTCTTAGAATAGAAGTGGAGAGAGACAAATGGGTGTTTTGTGAATTTTGCACTTTTGAAAACATCTCTGAAAATTGTCATTCATTACCTCCCTGCTTATCATCTTTAGACAAAGACTAAAAAAATTCACTACAATAGACCCTTTGAATGTTGTCAGCATTGTGATTGGATGCTCTCCAATGTTTAGCTCTGCAATCATCTCTTTCTTCTTTTCAGTAAACATGTAAGTGGCACTGCATTGTAGATAAGTGGCATTGTCTGGTAGTATTCTTTCGGCATGTTGGTTCCACACCAACCTCCCCCGCACAGCTGGAGTGGCTCTCTTTCTCTTCACTGAAATGGGGGCAAGAAAGGCGACTGGGAGTTCTGAGGATAAATAAAAAAAGGTTGGTTTGGGTTTATAATGAATTCCAATTAGATAATTGTCAGTATAAAGCTCCAGCAGTAACAAGTCAATTTGGTTTTATCCCTCTTTACACTTAACCATTCACTTCTGCTCCTCCCTCTCACTTGTTTTGAGACTCCATCACTGGCCTTATCTCTCCTTCTTTTCCTCTGGGTTTTCTACTACAGGGGAGGGCTGCTCTTTGACATGGGCTGCTCCATGGCTATGGAGCTCCCTCCCTCTGAGACACTTCCTTTTGCCTTCACACTTTCCTTTCCTCCTGTATGGCTCTCGCGCTGCATCAAGCATCTTTTGTTATGCTGTGTACCAGGGATGCTGCATAAGATCAAATGGCTTATGCTGTACGCTTTTATTTTTCTACATGGAAATGGAAGAGGCCTTTGTGAAACACTCTAGCGGATACAACTTCCAAAGCAGAACATTGTCTCTGATTTTGACTACCAGAGAGACGACTAAATCAGTTTATGTATTTTAGGCTCTTGTACGGCTGCCACTTCCTGGGGAAGTACTACTCTCATTTTATAGATGGGAAACTGAGGCACAGAAAGAGTAAATGACTTGCCTGAGGTCACACAGGAAGTCTGTGGTGGAACAGTGGCCCTGGATGTTTAGCTGGCCAAGGCAAAAAATGTTTCTGGTTCACCAACCCCAGTGACCAAGGGTGAGGGAAAGAAGGCCAGCCAATCAGAGCAGAACTTACTGGGATCTGGCACTGGGAAGATATGGGGTAAGTTCCCTGCTCCATCCACCCAGGGCAACCCCATTGCTCACCCACCCCTGAAAACAAACTTGGGTGAATAGATCAAAAAATGGAACCCAGGACTTTTCGGTGAGAGGGAAGCATGCTAAGCAGTGGATTGTCCTCCTCCCCCAGAGTCTATTGGGCTAAATTCTGTTTTCATGTACATTAGTGTAATGCCTTTGAAATCAATAGAGTTACTCTGGTTTTACACTGAGATAACTGGGAGCAGAATTTGGCCTACTGTAACAAACTAATTCCTGCTGTATCTCCAGTGAAGTCAATGGAGTTACACCCAGGAGCGGCGCCAGGGTTTTTGCTGCCCTAGGCGGCAGCGCTCCTCCTCTGAGCATTCAGGGGGCCTGGGGTCTTCGGTGGTGGTGGGTCCTTCCGCTCCGTGTCTTCAGGGCACTTCGGCGGCGGATCCCGGAGCGAGAGAAGGACCCGCCGCCGAATTTCCGCCGAAGACCCGGAGCGGAAGGACCCCCCGCCGCCGAATTGCTGCCGAGGGTGGCAAAATGCTCCCCCCCAAATCCTGCCGCCCTAGGCGACCGCCTAGGGTCGCCTAGTGGAAGCGCCGACCCTGGTTACACCACAGATGAATTTGGCCCAAAGAAATCTGAGGGCCTGGATGTCATAAAGGAGCAGCAATAGGACAAAGTTCTTGATTTCTAGTGTGAATCTAACCTGGATCACCGACGACCAAAAGCTTTTCCCATCTGATGGGTATTCAGTGTCCCGTGTGAAACAAGTCTGGTGGATCTCAGACCAGTTCTCAGGAGACAGATGTCCACATCTCTCTAACTCGCACTAATGAGCACCCTTCTTGTCAGTCACAGCAGAGGTGCCAGAGCCTAGAGACTGTACTATCCCCTCATTCCTAGAGGGGTTTCCTTCCTCCAGCTCAAGGACTGAGCCACACTGGCTGGGCACTGCTGCTTCCCCCTCCTGTATCCGTTCTGAAGGTTAACAGAGGATTTCAGTCTCCGGGGTGCTCCGTCCAGCACCTTCCACTAGAACTAAAATCGTTTTTGTTGCCTACTCTACAATGGTAAAAGGGTCTGTATCGTGCACATACAAGTACAAACCCCTCTCACTGGCAATCTGAGATTGCTCTGATACAGTCCCCTAATCACCTCCTCCTCACCACCACCACCTGTCCTATACTGTATCCAATTGCCTCTTTCTAATGTTTTCCATCTTCAGCATTTCATACCAGGGAAGCCATTGGAGACACTCTGGCTATTCCACGTCTGCACAGACGAGCTGAACAAGATCATTAGAATACAGCAGAGCTTTTTATTGCCAAGGTGCCTTACCTATCTGCACAACATGACAGATGACAGAGTCGTCGTGCCGTACAGTTTGGAGCATTATTTTCCAATCTGATAAAGAACTGACAGCCTGTGCTGAAAGCAACAAATCACCCCCCTGTCAGGGATGAAGAAGCAAATCAAAGGCTATGTTGAGGCCTAGGAGACACATCTTCAAACTCGTTTTTCATGTAGCAAGCAATGCATACAATCTTAAACCCATAGCCATACCACTTCATGCTGGGACCAAAAGAAGCTGAGTCAGGTGTGATCAGTACATGGATGGGAAATCTGTAACCTCAAGGAAAACCCAGCTACTGCAAGAAGGTCCTGACCATTTGTGGTCATAAAGTTCTGCTGGAATTGTTTCAAGCATACTAATTCTGGTATCCTGGTCAAACTCCTACACAGAGGATGTCGATAATAATGATACTTTGCATTCAGATAGCATGTGTCATTTGTTAGATCTGAAGGTATTTTGCAAAGAAAAGGAGACAGTGGTAATATCTATTTGACTGATGGATAAAGTGAGGCACAGAGAGGGGAAGTAACACATTCAAGGATCAGTCAAGAACAGATCTCAGGCCTTCTGACGATCTCTCCCCTACTTAGTCCCTATAAAAAGCTACCCTCTCCCATACTGCCTACCTAATTTCTCCCTGTAGTTCTAACTGGATAGGGTATTTCTTTTCACTTCCTGTCCTAAATTGTTGTGCAGTGTTCCTGTGTGTTATTAGACATCTGCTTCAGTTCACTCCAGAGGTGGCTTAATTCTGATAGTGGAATGTTTCCTGTGTATATGTCTGTTTATCACTTTGAGGCTTTTTCAATGGAAATATGGTGTTACATAAATTTAAGTTAGTATTAGAGATGGACCCAAGTCCAAACTAGAGATCTGAACTTTAGAAGTGTTCAGAATCTGAATCTGGATCCAAATTTTGCTATAGATTTGCTGAATAAAAAGACCCTGGATTTGAACTGCCTAAATTTTGGAGCACTTGAAATTTTCTTCCAAATTTTGCATCTTAGGGAAATTTCTAGGTATTGTTGTCATAGGTCAGTAGTTCCCAAAGTGTGATCTGCAGTGCACTTTATCAGCGGCGGCTCCAGGCACCAGCGCTCCAAGCATGTGCCTGGGGCGGCAAGCCGCGGGGGGCGGCGTGCTGGTCCCCGTGAGGGTGGCAGACAGGCTGCCTTCGGCGGCATGCCTGCGGGAGATCCACCGGTCCTGTGGATTCGGCAGCAATTCGGCAACGGGTACGCCGAAGCCGCGGGACCAGCGGACCTCCCGCAGGCATGCCGCCAAATCCGCGGGACCGGGGACCTCCCGCAGGCATGCCGCTGAAGGCAGCCTGCCGCGCTTGGGGCGGCAAAAAAGCTAGAGCCGCCCCTGCACTTTATAGTGCTCTGCAGAGAGCTGTCTGGTCAGATAGTGCTGGCTCTTCCCAGCTCCTATTTGGTATTAAAAGAAGCTAAAACATCCACTGAACACTTTCCTATTGTTACTTTTCCATGTAAGCAAAAGGAAAAGCTGGCACAGTGATACACAGTGATTGTGAATGGGAGATGAGGTCTGTGAGATTTTAAATGGGAAGACAGGTGAAGTCTGTAGGATTGGGAAGATGAGAGAAGGTGGCACACAGGAATCTCTGTCGAGATATTGTTCCCACTATGGAAAAAGTTGGAGAACCCCTTTTATAGGAGGCTGACCAAAGATCAGACTTTTGGTAATCAAATGGGTTAAAAAAATTCAACTATTGCCACTGATTTTAAAGAGCTCTTAGCTATCATGAGCCCTTTTGTTCTGAAGCTGTTTTATTATCTGTGGATAGTCTGTATATCTATCCATCTCTCTCTCTTCATGTCTATTGAAATATAAGCTTCAAACCCAAAAGTTACAGTCACAATCAGAACGAATCACAGATACAAAGAGAAATCACCTGAACCCTCCCCATCCTACCCTACCCACTTTGTCCTGAAAACTAGAGGATCAATCCAGTGGCTTATGCCCCCAGGCCAGCCTCCATTCCACCAAAATCATTCAGTTTTTCTCCACCATTGCTAGTGATGGGATAACTTCACAAACAGTGCAAACTACGGTTTCAGGTGCATCGTTCTGTGCCGGAAGACAGGCTGAAGAGCAGCTCTGCCAGTACAAAGCCACTGCATTAACAACTTCCAGAGTCTCAGAGAAAATACATGGGAAGTGTCTGTCTTTCTTTATCGAGGCAGTCAGATGCTCAGTCCTCGTGTCTGAAAAAGTCCAAAAGCCGATTGTCCACAAGTCTGACCATGCAACAGAAGGATTATCAGTTTTGAAGCCCACAAATCCCAGATGTGGACTTTAATGGGGCAGAATAAGGAAAAGTACTCCATTGGGACCTCTGATCTGGAGCAGGCTTCATGGGGCAGCCTTTCTACTCAGTGCTTCCCTTAGCTGTTACCTCTAGCATGCAATTTACCATGAAGTACCCACCATCCTATATACCTGTGCTTGAAGGGAACTCTTTTTTCAAAGGTACAACAATGCCCCACTGAGACAATCTCCTCAGCAATTCAGTACTGCTAAACGTCAGTCTGAAATTTTTTTCTTAAACATCCTCTGGTATAGCAAGCTCTAACTGTGAGCCACCATGCTGGAATGCTGTCACTTGAATGTGCCAATGGGAAATGCACCTTTAAGCAAGTTGTATGAAAGAGGGAGCCTGTGGGGCTGTTGCAAGAAAAGAATATCTTTTTAGGGTCTTCATCCCCTTTTCCCTACCAGTTATTCAATTTTTTCCCCTGTGACATTTCCCAGTAATGCTGGAAAATGAGTGGTCACCCTCTACTCACAGCTGCAGAAATCCTTTGAAAATTAAAAACACAAAAACTACACCATCAAGAACATTTCAGGGCATACCATCCCTGCCCCCCTTTTTAACTAGCAGGTAGACTATACTTCTCTTCACTGGGATACATTTATTGTCCTAGAGCATCTGAAAAAATAACCTTGTCAATATGACCAACAATTTTCCAGGAGGAGGAATCACAAATGCCACATAAATGCAAAGAGGTAGCAGGAATGTTTTAATTCACATCACCATTTTTGGCAATTTCAGGGTCCATCTCTTCCACCTCATCACCTTAGCCTGGCAGGAGGCAAACTGTTTCTCCCTGTACAACTCGATTATTGAATCACCACTGAAGGTGCATCCCAAAATATCTAGAACTCTGGGAGGGCTTGGTCACAATCTGCAACGTCTCTGGAAGAGCAAAAGAGCACCCCAAAATCCTCACTCACAATGCCTTGCTCTTCTTCATGTTGATCACTGCTCCTGCTGCAGAGTTATGTAAGGTGTCCAGATATGTGTCCCTATCTTTGGTACTACCCACAAGTACTGTGATGTCATCCACATGGGTGAGCATTTTTATTCATAGGGTGAAATTCCTCTCTTCCTTAATCCACTCATTTAAGCCCTGAAATCCCCTGTTACCATCCATAGCCCACAGTAAAAGGGTCCAAAGTAAACCAATACAACTATGGACCCAAGGGACAATCTTGCCTGACCCCAGCAAGTATCAGTAAACCTCTCCACTCCACCCATTTACAAAGGGATGCACAGTGCATGAACATGCAAGACCCACAGGCAGTTAATAAACTGTGGAGGAATACCATATTGAGACAAGTACACTCTATCAAAAGCTTTGGCGTGATCCAAGATCAAAACATAACCTTCCCATTCTCCCCATGGACAATTTCAAATACTTCCCACAAACAACTCAAAGTGTCTGCCACTGTGTGACCTTTAACTGTATTAGATTGACTGGGATGCAATAATTTCCCAGCTACTTTCCCCAATCTCTTTGCTAGAATAAAAGCCAAATTTTTGTAATCCATGTTCAAAAGGCCCATAGACTCCAGGTCCCTTTTTTTTTTTGGCCAAAAAAGTCAAAAGGCCTTCATAAAAGGAAAATTCCAATGAGCCTCTAGTCAAGGCATCATTGAAGGCACATGACAGCACCATACAGAGAGAGAATCCATAAACTTCTGATAAAATTCATCAGTCAACCTGTCCACTTCCAGGGAAGTTCCCTTCTTCAGTGACAAGCTAGATGCAAGAACCTCCATCTGTTTTCATGGCCTCACAAGTGAGTCCTGTTCCTCATCTACCAATCCTGCGATACGATCCAAAAACTCCAGCTGCTGGAAACAAAGAATGGTTTGTCCCAGAAAGAGCTCACTGTAATATTCTTGAACTATCATCAACATGCCAGCAGGATCCCCATGGATCTGCCCAGAACTATGATCCAGTAACCCCACCACAACCCACTGCAGTTTCCTTTCCTCACATCCTGCAAATATATTAGAGGAAGCTGCCCCACCTTTTGTCCTAAAGTCCTTTGCAAATTTAGCTGATTCCAGATTTCTCCCTTGATACTGAACCATTTCCTTCTTAACTTCCTCCGAGACCCTTATTTACATGCGTTCCCCACCTTGCAGTTGACTATGAAGCTCAAATAGTTCTGCAATGCTACATGATGCTTGTAATCAGATTATTACAGATGTCCTAGAGAGGTCACCAGGCTCCTCTTTGTCCATTCCCACCATTTCATCAGGCATGCGTAAAACTCCCAAACTGTTTCTCATTCCATAAAGATGCCTTTAACATTTCTAACTCCCACTGCACTAATAAGTAAACAAGTATTTAATTTCCAATAACCATGGTCAAAGGCCACTCTTCCTAACTCCCCGAGTTCAGAGGTCAGAAAACTCTACAGGCTGCATTGCACATTGTCTGGTTACTGAGGTAGCTTTCACATACACCCTGTCCAATTGACTATCGGATTCCCCTCTAAAAAATGTAAATGCCTCCTTCCCCCTTAAATGAGGATGCTCATAAACATCTTTTAGCCAACGGCATCACTCACTGCTTGTAAGTAAGCTCCATTAGCTCATAACCCTTTAGGTTGCTTCGCTCTGTCGGTCACTTCAGTTAAATAATTAAAATATCTCATCAAACACAACTGTCATAACATCAGTAAAAAAGAGCTTTCCTCAGCTTCAGATGCTATGGACCATAGATGGTGACATGACAATACCTCACACCCAAATAACAGAAATCAACTAATGAACTCCTTCCCGGCAATTCTATCACCCTCTGTGATATGTATGAAGTAGGGGTACCACTTTTTATATATTTTCAGTAAATATATAAAGTGAAAATATATAAAAAGCAGTACCCCTACTTCATACATATCAGGGCCCATGGACCAAAACGATGGTCCTCTCCTCAAATCCCTTTGAGCTCCCAAAACATCATGCCTAGAACAACAGATTTGTTTCCTGGAACTAGATTCAAATCCTGCCCCTCAAAAACTGGAAGTTCACCTGGCCTTCAGTGCACACTCAGGATGGAGCGCACATTCCAAGTTGCAATTTTCAATATTATTATCTACACAAAGGCTCATGTTGTCACAGACACTTGCAATCCCTGCCTTGTTGACTGCCTTGACACTGCTACTAAACCCCTTGACTTACCCCTCTCTCTCTCACCTCTTTCCTTTTCTTTAGCCACTTTTTACTTGTTGACTAGTTCATTACTCTCCCCCAGGGGGTCTCCTGAGTCCCCAGATCCTGATCCCAACTCTGATGCTTCTTTCTGAAGTTGCTCAAGCCAAATAATTCTTGGATACCTTTCCCCTAGTGAACGTGCTTGTAACAGGTCCACAAGCTCCTCTCTGCTCTCCCTCATCTGCAACAGCGCCAAAGAGAGAAAATCTGTTCTCTGTCTGAATTGTGAAAATGCTGTGTGGTTAGGAAAGTTGTAGGCCACCCTCAGTTATCTTCTGAGGTCTCCATGGATCCTCTCTTTCCCTGTGACTTCAACAAACTCTTCCATTCCTGAGGTTGAACACATTGAAATCTGCTCCCCAACTACAGGGTCTGCCGTACCCATAGCCTGCCAATCCCTCCCTGGTGACTGGGATTCTTGCATAACCAATTGTGCCTGTGGATGTTCTTTCTACAGTTTCTCTTTTTCCTCCTCCCCATCATCTCTGATAATCTCCCCCACATTACCAGTGCTCATGGGTGGCAAGTATCATAGGCTGGGGGAGGCTGTGCCTCCCCAAACAGCCAGGTGTGGCCCTGCCCATGGTCCGCCCTTAGGTGGCACTCCCATCGCCTGCCCCTTCACCTCAAATCAAGGGTTCTCAAACTGGGGGTCGGGACCTCTCAGGGGGTTGTGAGGTTATTATATGGGGGGTTGTGAGCTGTCAGCCTCCACCTCAAACCCTACTTTGCCTCCAGCATTTATAATGGTGTTAAATATATAAAAAAGTGTTTTTAATTTATTAGGGGGGGGGGTCACACTCAGAGGCTTGCTATGTGAAAGGGATCACCAGTACAAAAGATTGAGAACCACTGCCTCAAATTCTTCCCCACACAAGTCAGCTTCCCCACAGGTTCCTTCAGCTTGCAGGCACAAGCCCCCAGGCGTCACAGGCACAAGGTTTGTGACATCGACTGATTGTGCCACAGGACCCATCAGTCTGTACACAGTAACTTCTGTATCAACCTCCAAGCAGACAGACTCCTTCCCCATCAGATCCAAAGAACTTACGGGAGGAACAAAGCCTCCTTCGACCCCACCATCTGAGGCTGCAGCCATCTTGGCAGGATATGAAGAGGAAATGAGAACGCTCTCTGGAGAGTTTTGTCACTGCCCAAGAACACTTTCACATAGAACGTCCACAGCCTCTTTCCATTCCCTGTCAGATGCCCTCAACTAGCCGTGGTCTGCAGGAGGCATTTGCTGTCAGAAGGGATTGGTTCACCCAGGACTGAAATGGCAAGGCATTCATATTCCCATACCATTGCGCAGACATTCTCAGACAATTAAGCAGGGGAAATGAATTTGAAATTGAATACTCTTTGGCGCGGCTTCTTGAAATTACTTTTATTAATCAACATTTATTTTTTTATTTTATTTTACATAATAGTGTCATATTTTTTCCTGCTAAAAAAGGTAGAAGGGAACCCGTTGAAGGCTTGGGAACTAATGAATCTGATCTTATATTCCATGTGCTGTGGTCCAGAAGCTGAGCCATGACAGATTTCTTTATTAAACCTTCTGGCAGACTTTATGTGTGAGCCATTTTGTAAATGAGGGTTTGCAAGCCATGAGCACAGAAAAGGATCATCGTCCGTGGCAGTGGACACTTCAGGAGACCGATTAATAATAACATACAGAGCCTTTTGCTTTGAAAGTCACCCATTCAGATTTAGCCCAGTCTGATGGTGACAGGAATTTCTTTGTATCTTATAGCTGTTAGGCTACCAGGTGCAAAGATGATGAACAGAAACCCAAGTTGCATGCCACACCATCAGCAAAGGCACTAATTGTCACCCTTGCTGGCAGGCTCAGTTGAAAGCCCAAGGAAGGACAGGGCATGGAGTGTGAACTCACCTTCCAAAACTAGAAGTGGCCCTTCCAAGCTCAAGCTGCAACTAGCCATGTTGTGTACATAGAAAATTCATAAACTTGACTAATCTGATTATCGTAACCCTTATCCACCCTTAGCTGTCTCCTCCTATTATTCTCCTGTCTTGCTTCAGATTCATTTGTAAGCTCTTTTGGGCAGGGATATTGTCTCCCTGGGTTTGTGCAGTGCCCAGTACATTGAAATGCCAAATATCTTTGCTGCCTTCATTTATACTGTGGTCAAGCCGGAAGTGCAATACATAATAATGAGGCAATATGAGGGATAATTTCACTGCTGCTGCCTTTGCTGTTTTACAGCTCAGACTTCAGTCTCTGCAATTGGACTGTCCATCCATTATGAAAAGTGAATGGAAGAAATATGCTGGTGTCACAATCATGAACTCAATGTGTTATGGGTGCCCAGAATTTTGAGAGAAGGTCTGAATGTGCCATATCAGGGGGCCTTGCTTATGAAATCAGAAATGGACCCCAAAGGAACAAAAGTTTTCTTGGGGTTTTATTAAATGTCCTTATAAATATAAATGTGTGCTAGTCTGACTGGATGGATTCGAATCCATCCAAGAGTGTGCAGAACAGCTAGATGCCCAGATTCCTCCTTGGCTCTGGGGATGTGGCTGATTAGCTATACTAGGGGGAATGGCAAAAACAACAGCACTTGATAAAGTGGCTCTTCAGAAGCCGGCAGGAATGAGAACCACAGCTGTTTATTGCTGACTCAGCATTGTCTAATCATTCTATTAATCAGAAAATCAAGAGCAGACTGCGGTATGATTGTACCAATTAATTCATTTAAATTAATGGAGTACGGGGGGCGGGGGGACGACCAGTGGTGGGAAGTGTGTGTGTATGGGGGGGGGGTAGCTGATGCTTGTCCCCCTTGCTATATTCTAGGTGCCAATGGAATTTGAAAGATGAATATTAGCGGCTTTGTTGGAGTTCAGTGAGGTAGGAGTGATAGGGTTGTCTTGTGTAAATGAATGCAACATTCAGAAATTATTCCCCCTATCCAGAAGGTCCACATTTGAGTCTATGAACCACTTAAGCCTCATTTTGAGGATTTATTTGGTGCATGCTGGCCAAGTGTGGCTTTGTCCCCCTCTAATGGTTGGCTCACGTAAAAAGGTTTATGAGTGTTACAGTCTCCAAGTTAGTAGAACTGATCCTTAAGCTCAAACAGTAGCAACTTGTATTTTTAGATCTAGAGGTTCAATCCCTGCAGACAACCCAGACAGAGGAATCAGTAATAGGCCTTACGCAGAGTGAATTACACCCCATTTGCAAAAACAAAACAAAACAACTAATCTCCCATCCCAAAACCCATCTCCTTGATAATATTACTTTGTACTTCCAGTAGGTGGATCCCCAGAGTGCCTTTCAAACATTAAATGAATTAATGAATTTAGCTTCATAACCTCTCCAGCCTCACTATCACCCCTGAGATGGGATTACAGAAGCTAGGGGTGTGAACTGAAAATTAGATATTTAACTGTGTAATATTCACAGTTGGAATGAGCTGCCAACCTCAAATCAGCATTAGAGAAATCCCCAGAAAATTGTGAATAATGAATAAATTTGACAGGTTTCAGAGTAGCAGCCGTGTTAGTCTGTATCAGCAAAAAGAACAGGAGTACTTGTGGCACCTTAGAGACTAACAAATTTATTTGAGCATAAGCTTTCGTGGGCTACAGCCCACTTCATCGGATGCATAGAATGGAACATACAGTAAGAAGATATTTATACATACAGAGAACATGAAAAGGTGGAAGTACCCATACCAACTGTAAGAGACTAATTAATTAAGAGAAGCTATTATCAGCAGGGGAGAAAAACTTTTGAAGTGATAATCAAGATGGCCCATTTCGGACAGTTGACACGGAGGTGTGAGGATACTTTAACATGGGGAAATAGATTCAATTAGTGTAATGACGGAGCCATTCCCAGTCTCTGTTCAAACCTAAGTTAATGGTATCTAGTTTGCATATTAATTCAAGTTCAGCAGCTTCTCGTTGGAGTCTGTTTTTGAAGCTTTTCTGTT
>NW_020664436.1:2102281-2125285 GCF_002925995.2 Terrapene triunguis
AACAGAAAAGCTTCAAAAACAGACTCCAACGAGAAGCTGCTGAACTTGAATTAATATGCAAACTAGATACCATTAACTTAGGTTTGAACAGAGACTGGGAATGGCTCGGTCATTACACTAATTGAATCTATTTCCCCATGTTAAAGTATCCTCACACCTCCGTGTCAACTGTCCGAAATGGGCCATCTTGATTATCACTTCAAAAGTTTTTCTCCCCTGCTGATAATAGCTTCTCTTAATTAATTAGCCTCTTACAGTTGGTATGGGTACTTCCACCTTTTCATGTTCTCTGTATGTATAAATATCTTCTTACTGTATGTTCCATTCTATGCATCCGATGAAGTGGGCTGTAGCCCACGAAAGCTTATGCTCAAATAAATTTGTTAGTCTCTAAGGTGCCACAAGTACTCCTGTTCTTTTTGAATAAATCTGAAAATTTCCCTACCTGCCCTTGGACAAAGGATGAAATTCACTGAATAATTTAATTGTTGTGAAGTGTTTTCTCGGCCCTGCTCCTGAATCTGTGACACTGGGCCAGAAACTTTTAAAATCCGAGCAGACCTCCTCATGAGATTTCCAGTGCCACTTGTTTCAGATCTAGCCAAACAATACAGTGAGGACAACTTTTCATGTGATATTTTGCAATATCCAGTCCCAGTGTGATCCCAGAAATGCAGAGGCAAAAAATAAATTAAAACTAATGGAGGTGGAAGAGTTTTAAAAATGCTGTTGTTTAAACACAAGCGGTTGGGCTTGATGCAGGAATTACTGAGTGAAATTCTCTGGCCTGTCCTATTCAGGAGGTCAGACTAGATGATCACAATGGTTCCTACAAACCTTGAAATCCATGAATTTTAGAGCCTTTGACGAGGTTTGTATCAAGAAATGCCTGAAGATGGCAGCTGTACCCATTGTTTTTCCTGAATCTTTTCCCCAGGACTGGTTGGAGACGTACAGAAGTGGGTGGCTGTAAAAAGTTCTGCCAGCCCCTCTCCAGCACACAACTAGGACCACTCCCACCCAGAGGGAGGCTGTAATCCCCCTTTTTGGGGGGAGAGCTGCAGGCACCCAGCCCTGTCCCAGTTGTCGAAGCTCTCCCTGGACCCCTACTAGCTGATGAAACCCTTCTGAGCCCTGCTGTACCCTAACTGTGCTGACCAGAAGTTCCAGTTGGCCATGTTTGTCCCAGTTTTGAGGAGCAGGTCCCAGATCCCTGATGGGTCAGTTGAAACTGGGAGTTACAATGAAATGTCGGGCCATCTGGTTACTCCAGGGGCTTCCCAGCTGTGCCCTCAATTCCCAGTATGCTGCTATGAGCTTCACAAAGCAGCACCTCCAATGACTGCCTCTTAGGCCTTTGTGTATACTAGGATCATTTTGACTGAGGAGATTTGGGAGGTGGCAGGGAAAGAGAACAAAATGCAGAAGGCGTTGGACTGAAGATGCAGGGAGAAGCAGTCTGAAATAAGGCAGGATTTGGAGTCAGGGCTCAGGGCTTTGAGGAGAGGGTTAAGAGGATATGCCAAGCAGTGGGGAAGGAGAACATAATGAGGGCACAAAGGGGTTGATATATTAAACACCCAGGTTGGATGGTATCACATAGATGGTGGGGATAGTGAGAGGACTAGCGCGAGCACTAGTATGGGGCCTGTCATTACTCAGTACTGCTAACCCCCAACCATGGAAAAAAATTATGAGTCAGGCCCCTCAAAATCATGAAATTGCTTTAAAAATAATCAGATTAAAAATAAACATGAAAATTAATGTTGAGTTATTTTTATTGGCCTTCTGGTTTGTGAGCTTTTAGGGCACACTTAGGTCACATTTTCAAATTTTTCTCCACAACTATCAGAGCTAGAAAGGTACACCTCTACCCCTATATAACGCGACCCAATATAACACAAATTCGTATATAACGCAGTAAAGCAGTGCTCCGGGGAGGGAGGGGCTGCGCACTCCGGCGGATCAAAGCAAGTTCGATATAACGCGGTAAGATTTTTTGGCTCCCGAGGACAGCGTTATATCGAGGTAGAGGTGTGCTTTAAAAGAAAAAAAGAAAGAAAGCTGAGATTCTCATGAAATCATATGACTCCAGGAGTTGGGGCTTGAAGAAATACACCAAATATTGTAAGACTCATGATGAAATCACATGAATTGGTACCACCGTCACTGCTCCTTCCCCTGAAAGGCCTCATTAGCAAATCTATTTTTTGTTTCCAGATGGTAAGTCATACAAAGCCCTCATCTCCTTTTCTAGCCTTCATACTAATTGCACAATCTCCCTACTCCTCCCTATTTTGTTCCCTGCTAGAAATATAATGTTTTTAGGTGATGGGGAGGGCTCCTGACTGATTGTGGAGTACTCTCTTTAAATTGAAACTGAACATTAGCCTGGACTTCTATACTTCAAACTCAGACTAGAGAGAATAGTTGACATTATTCTCTCCGTGACTTCAAGTAAAGCCTGATTGGTGGAGTTGCTATAGCAATCGGCTTGTTGATCAAATCAAGGTGTCAGATATAACAGAGGAAGGTATAATTCAAAGATTATTGTAAATACTGTACACATACAGACAAGTACTAGATAGAAAAAGAGATGGGGAAAGAGATAATAGATAGAACAATATTTAAGAAATCAACATGAAGAAAATGGTTAATTTGAGCCTCTGTTTAATGTAAGTAAAACAAATACCACATCTTGCAGCATTTGCTTACCTCAGTTTTGATGACTTATTCTATAAAATATTGACCATTAATGTGGAATGATCCAAAATTAGGAAAGAAACAGAATGAGAATGTGTGAGCCAAGTGATAACATAGGACAAATAGAAAGCACTGTGTTATTCAGGCATTGTTATTAACAGCAGCACTACCCTGTGCTATGCAAGCTGGTAAATGGACCAAGGTAGTTATATGGGTAGCAGGTTTAGCCACTTCCATCAAAGCGAAAGGAATGGATTTGATTGAAATAAAAAGGTTGCTGTGGACATTCTGCTTGCATGAACTATCTGATGGAAACACCTCCCAGTCCATTAGGATTTGAAGATCAGGCCATATGTTACTGGAAAAGTAATTTCCCTTAGATGCTCAGTAAGTTTGTGCACTTCACCTTTGACTTCAGAGTCACTAGATGTTAATGATCAAAACACAGGTAATACACAGGCAAAAGTCCAATTCCCAGGGTACACTCAGAAATGCAAGCAGAACCTCCCAGCTAATTTGCATACACAATTACCCCGACTGTGTCCACAAAATTCATATTTGCACATGCAAACGGCTAGTCATGCATCTTTCTTGCTGGGTATTTGCATACACACTGATGCTCCAATATGCAGATGTAGTTTTATAACCTAACTAGGTGCACAAATGTGTGTGTATGTGAAAGAAAGTGAAAGATGACAGCTTAGGTCTGCTGCAACATTTATCTTCACGACTAAGACAGAAAGGTCTGGAGGGTTAATAATACACATAGCTAAATACATCTAAAACTTGCACTAAAGTATAATGCTGTAACGGGACAAATTATATGCCTCGAAAGATTCCTGATTACATATTTATCTTCTTTTTGCTATGCATCTACTCAAGCCTTAATGTGTGCATCTGAGTGACTGGAACGGCTCTCAAGGTTAATTACTAAACTAACGAGAGGTCTTGACTCATCTGGAGCTGATGAAGACCACTGCACTTACTTCCCAAATTTACTATCCAAACACAATTATGTTGCTTGTCACAAATGTCTTGACTAATAGCATGTGCACATCGTGCCCTGGCATGCAGCCTCACACCCATCTCTCCCAGGCAAACAGACTCTCACATACCGCAGAATAGGAGCTGGTGCATGAAGGGGAACAGTGCCATCCCAATGGATCCATTCCCTGTGTTTCTGAAATTGAATTGCATATCTAGTGACTACAGAAATGTGTGTTATTGTCTTCCTTAGACCTGGGGATATATCTGCAAATAGTTCTTCCTAAGCAGGAAATTTCTGATTGTAGAATACAAAGTAGTCTAGCTGGCTGTGTCAAGTGGGTCAATAAACAAGATGAATGCACATAATTAAGAACTTTAAAGTGGTATCTGAACCAGCTGTCAGTGAACTTGCACTAAAGTTTCCAGAGATTGCATGAGCCGCAGAGCGGAAGGAAAAGCCTCCCCAGTCTTCTGAAAAATTGGGTGCAAGGTCTGATTTACTGAGATAACACCCACTTGTCAGACCTGTGTAAGAGTGGCAGAGTCCCTGTAAGTGAAATTGCTTGTCAATAGGCAACACACTAGACAAACCAAAAGTTCCACTCATAGTTGCGTGAGTCACTTTCAATGTTTCATTTCCCCAACATTTATTCGCTTTGTCACAAACAGCAGAACTGTCCTTGTTAAGAAGTCGTCTCGAGCAGGAACTTTCTTTTCTTAAGGGTTTTTTTTTTTAAACGCATAAATTCAGTCGGATATAGGCACTCACAGCCCTCACAAGTCCATAGCATCCAAAGTTAGTTACGTGATAACAAGATGTTCCCTTCTGATGAGGTAATAAATATATCCTGTAAAACGTGACTGTGGTCCCCGTCCAGCAAAACACCTACGCCCACACTTAATTCCATCCTTACTAAATAAAGTTCTTCCGCATCTGTATAGCTCCTGCTCATGTCCAGGCTGAAGTGCGTTGCTAAGTAGGGATGGAATTAAGCACATGTTTAAGTGCTGTGTTGAACTGGCACCCAAATCATTGCGTTATTTCTTTGAAAGTCCCTCTATAAAATCACTCTTAATATGAAATAATGAAGCAGGAAGCAGCCGTATTATCAGCATGATGACTCTTATCAAGAGAGGAAAATCTGAGTTCTGCGTTCTTTCTGGGCAGTTTTAATTTTTGGTTCAGCATGTAGATCTACAGAGTATCGACATTTCTTATCTATAAAAACCAGCGGGAGGCTCCAGTCCTTCTCCACCTCTAGCTGCAGCTCCCAGTGTCCCTGACAGCAGCTCTGATCTTCCTGTCCTCAAGCTGAATTTCCTGCTGGAATTATCATTCAAACGACATCGCCCAGGAATCCTGCAGCTGCCCATTTCATATGCAAGGAGACTGTGAAATATTTTCAGGCATTTGAAGAGGCCATTTTGCAACTTGCCTGTTTAACTGAATAGCATTCAGTCTGATGAAGTAAATTTCCCTATAGCCATTTAAAGCAGTAACATAAAATAAATCGAATCACCTTGGAAGACTAGGTGGGCTTTGTGAGGATCCACTAGTGTCTGGGTCTGTGCACTTGTTATGCAGGGAGAGACAGTAGAAAAGCCAGCCCGCCATTTGTCTACACGCTCTTCACCCAAAGGAAGACCTGGTGCATTTTAACCATCAAAGGGGCTGTGTAATTTAGACAGCTTTTTTTTTAGGCAGAGCAATTATAAGCACTTATGCGCCCAGTGATGTGTTTATTAGCACACGTGTCTCTGTGCAGATACAATGTTGCTGCCAGACCGGCCCCCGCGGTGAACGTCAGGACCCGTTTTTCCTGCGAGCTGGTGTGAATGAAAGGGGCTTAGCCGTTGCACAGAGTGAAAGGCATTTTCTCTCTCTAAATGGGAGGCAAATCACAGGAGTCGGTGCTTGTCAGCAAGACACTAAGATGAATGAACCTCTTGCACTGTGCTAATAAGAACAGAGGTGCTTAGTCAATGCAGCCTGAGGAGATGGGCTATACAGGTGTGTGTGGCTTGTCAGGTGGCTGCTGGCAGCACTTCTGGATGAAGGAGAAAGCTTCTGGTTGTCTGGAAGGCAGCCAGACATACCTTATGCAGATTAGGCAGCCCACACCTAGGGCTGAATAGACCCAGATCTGGAGCACAGGGAGGTGGAGGTGACTTGTTCCAGGTGGAACTGTCAGAGGCAGGGGTCTCCAAGAGCGCTGGGGGAACATAGGGTAGAATGACACATGTGGGGCAAGGTAGGCTCCCTTCTGATTCAGTCTAAGCTGTGAAGGTGGGCTGTGGGCCATGCCCCCTCGTGCCCAGTCCAGCCTTGCTTTGGAGAGAAAAATGCTGGTCTCTGTGGATTGCCTGTCCTAGGCCGTATCTGCAGTCAGGAATAGCTCTAATTCTGCAACTGGCACAGTTTTAGAAAAAAGCAAGTTGGAAAAACAGAAATTCTATCACGTGGAGCAATATTGACTCCCACATGGTTCATCAGTAGAGTCGGAACCTTGAGATGCACAGCACAGACCTTGACCACTTGAGCTAACAGAATAACTAATAGCAATAGTGAGTTGTCATCCCCCGTGTGTGCCAATCATTAGAAGAGATGAGGCTCACTTTTTGTCAGTGGATTTCGCAGCTATTTGCTGGCAGCAGAGGAATATTGAGACTTAGGAATTCTGAGTTCTAGTCTAGGTTAAAAGAGGAGTGATCTCTAATAGTTACATACCTGTTCTGCTCTTGGCTTTTCCAATCTGCCCTTGCCCCAGTCTTCCCATCACCACTTGATTTCACACACACACACACACACACACACACACCTACATTAAAAGAACATTAAGGCTGCAAAGTCAAGCACTCACAAGTAAGGAATTACCAGAATTACGGTTGCCTGTGCTATCTTAATTCAGCCCCCTTGTTTGTATGCTGTGTATTATGATAGTCTTTTTAATTACATGGTCTCAGCCTATGCTTTCCACAGGACACCTGCCTCCCAGATTTACATAATGTTTCAGTATCACAGAATTTCCATTTTTTTTTTTTTTTGGCTGAAAATGTTCACCCAGCTCTCCTCCTTTGCCAGCCCTATCTCCAACATAGCACAGAGAATATGGTGGGGCAGAGCTCTGCTGTGTTGATTCTCCAAAGGGGTAAGGTCCTCAGTGGTGTAAGTAGAGAGGGAAGCCCCTGTGCAGCCAGGGCTGAGCTGGCTTAAAATCAGGGAACCATATCTGGATCTCCCCTGAACTCCCATCTCCTCCTCACCTGGGCCAACTGTGGCTACGATACAATGAGAAGCCTGAGCCCTGTGTGACTTAGACCGGTCCTGGGTTGGGTTAGATGATGTGGTGTTAGAAATCCTGGACCAGGTTCTCAGCTGAGGTAAATTGTCAGAGTGCCATTGACGTACACCGAGCTATGACAATTTACACAAGTTGAGGGCTGCTGGCAGCTGCAAGGAGCATTGTCTGCAATAGTTGCTATCACTGGGGGAACAGAACCAGAGTTAGCAATGACAAAACATTTTTTTCCAGAACCCCCCCTAGAGTATATACAGCCTTAGTATAAAAAAATTAGGCCACTCCTTTCAGAAGACAAGAGCAGTACTTTGCTATCCAGGGAGGCCCCATGATTTCAACTTATTTACTCACAGAGTGAGATGTTACTTATTCCACATGAAGATATGTGACAGAATCCAACCTGGACTAATTGCATTTAAACCAGTCAGAAATTACCAGTTCAATACACAAACAAATGAACCCATCCGATTTTCCGCATGCGTTTTCCCTGCATATTCTTTAGCTTTGCCTTGGCATTTATACAGCAATGGGAGACTATTATCTTGTCAACAATGTTCCATTGCATTGACATTATCTCTTAATTACACAATTACTTTGTTATGTACTGTAGTACTAGCAATAAAATATTTGAAGTACTTCAAGCAAATCTAGGTTTAAAGGTTGTTTTTTTTTAATTTACTTGATTCAAATTAACTGCTAAATTTAAGTGGGTTTTTTGGGGTTTTCTTGATGTACTAAGGAAGGAATTGTACAATGGGTATTAGAAAATGGATTGGTAAGATGCTGATGGCTGACATATGCTCTGACTCCTGTTATGATTCAATATGGGCAACGGAACACTTTTTAGCCACATTACTCCTTGTCATACCACTACGCATGTCATTGCAGTGGCCTGTATCCCTATCACTACATACATAATAACGCTAACCATCTCCACAATATTTTGCCTCTGATAAGTTATCAGAAGAGTGATCCCAAAATAGAACACAAGAATGAAACTAACAAAACATTGTTAACCCAGTTAATGTAATTATATACACACATAAAGGGCCACATGCTGATCTCAGGTATAGATCCAGAATATCTCCATTGGTTTCTCATTGCAATGAATAATGCAGGGGTACTGAGGAAATTCTATGGCCTGTGAGATGCAGGATGTCAGACTAAATGTCCTAATGATCCCTTCTGGCCTGAACATCTAGTAATATAACCGGATGTAACCATAGCCCTGTGGAAGAATATAGATTAACAAATCAAAACTCATAAAAGGTGGAGAAAATGAGAAGAGATCAAAATTCACATTTACATGCCTCCCATTGCTGTAGTATCTGAACAGAAACACTAATTAATTGATTTTCACAACCCCCTGTGAAGTAGGTAGGGCAGAGCTATTATCCCCATTTTACAGATGGGGAACCGGGGCATAGAGAGACTAAATGACTTGCCCAAGAAATCTACCACACAGCCAGGTACCCAGATCTCCTGAGTCCTAATCCCGTGCCCTCTCCACCAGACCATTCCCTATTAACAGCTGACCCAGTCTAGTCCCATTCAAGTTAACGGGACTTTGCCAGAGACCTGAATGAGAGCAGAATCAGATCCTCATTGCTTAGATAAACACACTGCAAAATCGATGAGTTTAAGATACAAAAGAAAACTCCATAGCCCTGTAAATATAGAGCACTGCACAATTTCAGACTCTGCATCATTTTTCCTATATCCCTTGCTTTGCCTCCTGACAAATCAATATTATAAAATAAATAAAAAATAAATAAAAATACAGTGCAGGCATCTAAATCGGAAAAAGTAGCAGTTTGCAGAGTCATGCATCTTTAAGCTGGATTTAGTCAGGCAGACAGAGCCAGGCTTGGCTGATGCCCTCAGGCAAAGCATTCAACAGACTTACTGCATTACACTTAAAAAGTCTCTCAGCCCTTTCACATTTATGCATTTTTAAAGGAGTCACAAGCCAGGTATGTTTCCAGTCACCTGCTTGTCCTAGATCTTGGGACAATGAAGGAATATAGCAGACATTGCTCTTCGCTTGTGGCACAGATGGCTCAATGGACAGGGTAAAACCAGTGGGAACTGAAGACAGAGGACTAGCTCCTTGATAGGTGTTAATTGATGTTGCTCTATTGGCTTCAATAGAACTATATTTATTATTTCTATTGTGGTAGTGCCTAGGGTTTCCAATCAGGCACTGTACAAACACATAACAAAACACAGCCACTGCCCCCAAATGCTTACAATCTAACCCAGTTACACAAGCTGAAGATCTGGACCAAAGCCTTTTTGGTGAATGGTCCACTGCAGTGGAGTTCCCTTCCACTGTTAAAGAAGAGGATCATAAATCTGGCTGCCTTCATGTCAACATGCAAGGCCCATCTCTTTGCTAAAGCTTTCCTGTAATACCAATGAGACTTCCTTTCAAGAAGTAAGTGAGCTACTCTGCCAACTCTAGGAGTGGGGAAAAGAAGAGCAGTGAAATGAATTCTGAGAATTCTTCCTGCTACAGAAAGGAGGTGAAGAGAGAAAACCCAGGTCTATAGTAGACCACTCACGTGGATTGATATAGTTTTGAAAGACCCGGTCACTGAGGTAAGATCTTTTATTGGACCAACTTCTGTTGGTGAAAGAGACAAGCTTTAGAGCTTACACAGAGCTCTTCTTCAGGTCTGAGGGAACACCACCCATGCCACCATGGATGTCACCTCCTTATACACTGACAGCCCTCACCATGACTGCATTGCTGCCTGCCTCAAATATCTACAAGATAATGGACCACACTCAGATGTCCACCCCAAACACATTGCCAAACTCATCCATTTCATCCTCACCCATAAGAATTTTCCGTTCAACAACAAACGGGAGGCACTTGGGGGTGGGGGGGGGGGAGGGAGCTGATAGGGGGCTGCCGGTGGGTGCTCAGCACCCACGATTTTCCCCCATGGGTGCTCCAGCCCCGGAGCACAAACGGAGCCCGCACCTATGACTGTAGAGGTGATTTGACTGCAGACACGGGTACCATCACCCCCAGGGAGGGAATTCCAAGTGTAGGGGGAGCATGGAAGAAGAGACCAAAACCAGAATGGGAATGTTACTGGCCAGCCACAGGTGTGAGTTCTTCCCAATAGTCTCTGAACCTGGAGCACCGAGCCCAGCTGCTGTAGCCAATAGGTCTGTATGGCCTTTGCACTGTGTGTTCTATGCCCTGCCTAGACTGGAGCGCCCTGCTCTTGGAAGCTAATAATGTTTTCATAATAGGATTTATGGGCTTGCTGTTGTTGTGCCTGGTGATGTTATAATGCCAGTGACGTTCAAAAGCAAGGAGGTGTTGACCCCAGGCTTTTTTTTCCCAGCGGGAGGTGAGTAACAGCTTTCAGTTGGAGTTTACACAAAATAATTCCCTTTGAATGACAAAAACAAATGGCATGCAAAGAGCTCAGTGACCAAACTAGAAGGTTAAAGCAACCGAAAGGCAGCGAGCCAAGGAGAGAATAGCTATTTCAAGCGTGTGTTTGGACCTGATCCGCAGTGCTCACCCTGCTTTCTCAACTCCATTTCCACCTGTGCTGTCCAGGCGCTTCCCTGCTTTCCCATCTGCTCTGTGCTCTGCTCCCCAGCTCAGCCTGGCCCTGCAGCATCACAGGAATTCCCCTGTTCTCCCCCATCTTTCCCTCGTTCCGGTCTCTTCTATAACAAATCTAAAAATTCTTACCCACCCACCTGTCTCTTCCTCTTTCCTCTCCTCCCTTTGGATTCACTTTCTGCTTTGTCTGCATTTTTGTGAATGATCAACTTTTTGCATCTTCTTTTGGGGGATGAAAAAAACAAAACAAAACCAAGCAAGCAAACAAACAAAAAATGCAGCAACAAATGAGCCCAGTGAAATATCAGGGGAAACTGGTTAAATGACAGCCCTGAAATCGGCACCTTAATTGCATCACTAATGGGAGTTTTTAACTAATTGAAAAGCAATGAAGTGAATCATTTTTTGTTGTAGTTCCCATTAAGCATTGCCTGAGAAGCAGAGAAACCACATAACAAATCTTTACAAATGATGGGGATTTTCACTGAGGAGCAGAATAGCTGGTCCTGCATATCACTTTGCATGGCTAAAATTAGTTCCTGACTTTGCAAAGTTCCGTGTGAGTTTTAGGAAGCAGCCATTGGACTGGGTGGACTGATTGGGTTGTATATGCACGCCTGCCCTGTATTGGCAGGGCTGTATAATATCTGCTACACTGTCAGTGAGCTGGAAGAATTGATCCTTCAGGCTTCTGGGGAGAGAAACCTGGTTGTGGGAGATTGATCTGATTTTGTAGTGAGTTCTATTCCCCCCTCCATGTGAGTGGTTGATGGCTGGTGTGGCCTGTTACACTGTGAGCATTGCTATATAGCCAGAATACAGTGACCTTGGCACAGTGGGGAAGGGTCTTTCAGTCAAAGAAGAGAAAGAAAGAAGCATCCTACTTCCTGGGATCCGTTGTGTGAGGCCAAGCTGATGGGAGAACAGATGGTGAGTGGAATCTTGAGGGACATCTACAAACCTGCTATGGAATCAGATGTGGCAGTGCAACCTGTCTTTGAGAAGTGACTGCATCTGTGTAGAATTAGCCGCTAGTCTTTTGAAAAAGGGACTGGGCTTTCTCCCCTCTTGATAAAAGAGGATAATTTGTAGCATTTTACACCCAGTGTAAATGACAACACAGGGTGCAGGGCAATAGAGAACCAAGCCCAAATTGTGAGGGGTTAACTGAGACTCTCATTCTTAGCTCTTCGCCAACCTGTCACATGAGTAGCCCTATGGCTTTCTTACTTTTGCATTTGGGAGCGGGATATGCTGTTTGTTTGGAAGTGGAAGATGTCAGCAAACTGACACAGTGCTTTAGAGCTCATGCCCCTTTGATATTTATTATTGGTGTTGGTGCACACGTAAAGCAAGTGGTAGCCTGACCAGGGCCGGCTCCAGGCACCAGCCCAGCAAGCAGGTGCTTGGGGCGGCCAACGGAGAGGGGCAGCACGTCCGGCTCTTTGGCGGCAATTCGGCGGCAGGTCCTTCACTCCCTTTCGGAGCGAAGGACCAGCAGCCGAAGACTGAAGCGGCGGCGGTAGAGCTGAAGTGCCGCAGATCGCGATCATGGCTTTTTTTTTTTGGCTGCTTGGGGCGGCAAAAACCCTGGAGCCGGCCCTGAGCCTGACTGCATTCGGGGGATTCGAGGGATCAGTTCAGCAAATAAACAGACTCCAAGGTTGTTAGCTGCACAAACACATGCAAAGAAAATGCAGAGAACAATAAATAATATCTTCAGTTTCTGTAGAACCTTTGGTTCCTAAGGGCCCCTCTACAAACTGCAGGTACAGAAAGAGATCTTGTCACACACCTCTGGAGCTGCTCGCAACCACCACAGTTTGTTCACACAGTGTCCTTCAGAACATCTCAAGGTGGTGTACAACTAGCCCTAATAAAATGTAATAACACAAAGTAATGCTGCACAACCACTTAGGACAGCGAGTTAAGAAGAAAACTGTATCCACTTGCATCGGGAATTAGGTTGGCAGAATGTAATTACCTAAGCTGGGATGTGAGGCAACTCACATCCCCATTCTTGTACACAGTGCTATGGGAACTTTAATGACAATAAATAGTTAGGAGTTCTTTGGGTTTATGTCCTATCTGAAAGACATCGCCTCCAGCAGCACAGTGCTCACGATAGATCCACACTGGGGCAATGGTTCAGAACTGACTCCAAGGGAAGAGCACCGCCGACTTTGTCATCAGCATCACTGCCTCTACCACCTTAATTTTTCCTGGGAGCATGTCTGGCCTCTGATGGGAGAAGAGCCTCAGCAGAAATGCCAGAGTGATTAGTAGACCTGTCTGGGAAACTGAATTTCAATTTTGTGGAAAATTTCCAAGCTTGGGGGAAAAAAATTGAATAGAGTCAGGACGTAAAGCCAAAACTCTGAAATTTCCCATGGCAATGAAATTGCACAATGTTTCATTTTGGAAACACTGCATCGGGAATGGTTCATGTCTCCAAAATGAAATATGCTCCCTGCTCTTCCAGGGAGCCTGGAAACCCTGGCTTCATGGCAGCCCTCCAGGTAAGCTGTCAAGGAGCTGAGTCTCCCAGGGCTTCCAGACTCTTCTGTGATACACCATACTCCAGAATTGCCCCTAGGAGAGGCCCTGCCGGACCAGACAGTGACCTGGGGATTTGGGGCTAAAATCCCAGCAACAGTTTTTCGAGTTCCTCCCTGATCTGAAGGTGACTGGAGCAAGCTCTGGGCTTACTCTGAGGCTCAGCACGGTTTGCTCTGGGCACAAGCAGGGCACAGTGTTTGGCTGACTAGAGGTAAAAGGCAAGCGGGCCAACGCCTCAGCTGGTGTAGATTTGCTTAATTTCATTGATTTCAATGCAGCCAGGGCAATTTATACCAGTTGAAGATCTGGCCCAGCATGTACAGACTGTTATGGTGCATTAAGTGAACGTGGCTGGGGATTTTTCTGGTTTGCGTTACTTTGGCTAACCTCTCTGTAAATAAACCTGAAATCCCAGGGAAGGATTCTGTTGACTTTCTGCAGAGCTATGCAGATCCGGATCCTATCACAGTATAAGAACAGCTGAGCTCTGAGGTTCTCCCACCTCGCAGATAACACCTATCCACTAGAGCTGGTTAAATAGTTTTGAAAAATGAATAAAATAATAAAAGCACCAAGTCTGGTTTGCTGTGATTTGTGATAATCCATCATCCTCCAGTGTCTGGCTAATCGCCAAGTATTGGTGAAAAAGTTTCACAAATTTTAGTGCAGTAATTTTTCATCCGAAAATTTGTACCTGAAAACATGCAGTGTAGTTGTAGCCATGTTGGTCCCAGGACAGACTTGAAGAAGAGCTGTGCGTGGCTTGAAAGCTTGTCTCCCTCACCAACAGAAGTCAGTCCAATAAAACATATTACCTCACCCATCTTGTCTACTTAAAAATATGCTATTCACTATTTGTTACTCTCCCATTTAAAAAGTTTCAGACATCCAATCAAGAAACAGAAACAATACCATGTGACTTAGACAGCGAACCATACCATAAGAATAATGAGTAGTCAAGAATACAGATTGCAAACAACTTGGTGGCGAGTACCATATAAAAACCTAAGAAGACTAGAAATACCATAGTTTGAAAATGATTGTTCAGCTAGATTCTGAAACAATGCTATTAATTTGACCTGCTCTCAGCTGCACAAAATTTTCCCAGTTCAGCATGTGCTTAACTTTAAGCACATGAATAACCCCAGTGAAGTCAATGGGCCTACTCACATGCTTAAAGCTAGGCACCTTTACACTTTCTTTCATGCTGTCCTGCAGCAAGGTGCTTTGGGTGGGCAGCAGGCCTGGTAGCCTGAGCCTCCATCTCCAACCTTTCTATTAGTTCAAGGTATTCCAGTCCTCTGGATGAGATCTTAGCTGGACTGGCCTCTTTGGTGGTAACCCCTAGCTCTGCCTTCCTTGGGGTTAAGGTCATAACTCCAGGGTAGGTAGGTGGACCCGGACCCTCTCTCTCTTTCCATCAGGTCCTGGCCCAGGACCCTGAAAATGAAGTGGCATGCACCTGCCTAGGTTTGCCCGGCTCACTTGCTCACCTTCCCCTGGGCCGCGTCCTACCACCCCTGCCTCTCAGTTTGGGGTGTGGTCAAAGTAGACAAAGTCTTTGCTCCCAAACCTCCAGAGCCTAGGGCCACTGTCTGTGGTCTTCTCAAGCCCTTGCCCGTGGTTCTCCCTCCCTCTTGGGGAGCGTCTGGGGGTGGAGAGGGGACACTCACAGCCAGGTCCCCTCAGTAGAAGCTTCCTCTCCTGTTGCCGCAGAGTGGTGCCCCTACAGGAAATGGACTCTTTTCTTTTCTTTTGCGCTCCCCCACCCCATCTGGGGATGCCAAAGCACTCTTTATACTGATCCTCTCCCCAGGAGCATGCTCGTCAGTGCCTGAGGGGCCTGGCCTCCCCGGCCCAGTACTGCTCCAGCCTTTCCATGGTTTTGGCCTTAGGGCTAGTCTACTCTGGGAATTTACATCGACATAGTTATGTCTCTGAGGGGGTGTGAGAAATCCCTACCCCTGAGCGACATTGCTATGCCAGCCTAACCCTCGGTGTAGCCAGCGCTAGGTGGAGGGAAGAATTCTTCCCTCGACCTAGCTAATGCTTCTCAGGAGGGTGGATTGTCTGAGCCAATGGGAGAACCTCTCCCATCAGTGTAGCTAGTGTCTACACTGAAGCGCTGTAGCAGCACGTTTGCAGCTGTGCCTGTGTAGCATTTTAAGTGTAGACAAGCCCTTAGTGGGGTATTTGTAAACCCTGTCATATGCCCTTTATTGTTTTTATTTGTATTACCTAGGAGACCTAGTCAGGGACCAGGACCCACAGGGCTCGGCCTTGTGCATGCAAGGAGCTCCCCTTAAACATCCATTAGGGTAGGACTTAAATTCTCAGAGACTATTTCCTGGAGCCCCTATGTCCCCACGCCCCCTTTTGGGGCTCCAGTCTTCAGATGCGGGGCAGAGATCTTGGGGGCTTCAGCCCCGCGGGGAGAGAGGAGGCACCAGTGCTAGGGACTTCAGTCCTGCTGGGGTAGGGTGGAGCGCCGGGGCTGGAGGCTTCAGCCCCACAGGGGGGTGCCCCCAGGGCTAGGGGCTTCACCACATGGGAGGCGCTGGGACTTGAGGTTTCAGCCCCATTAGAATTGCTGGGGGTCCTCTGGGTTTGAAAATATTTACTGGATCTCTGTTCTGGACAGCTCCGGCTGCATTTAAGCCCTGCGTTAGGGGTCCTCATTGTTCTCCTTCATTTCCCTCTTTAATGCAGTCCTCTGCTGTGAGATCAACAAAAACCTCAGCAATGGTTAAGCAGCTGGTGCACCGAGACCACTGCCCATTAAACTGCTGAGTATTGTCTCATTGTTTCCTTGTACTCCCGCTGTCTGTCTGTTGCATCCACTTCCCTCATCTTATACTTAGATTGTCTTTTTGTTCTGGGTTTGCACAGTGCCTGGCACAGCTGGGGCCCTCACCCATGATCGAGGCCCTTAAGCACTACTGCAATACAAATAAATAACAATAATAACCTTAATACTCTGCACAGGATGTGAGCAATTTGGATTGGCTGTGGAAGTGTGTTCAACAGCCCTTCTAGAACGGATGGGCTCTGTCTATGGAGGTGCTAACAATGGAGAGCCTATTAGAAAGGAGCTGGCAAGAGACTCTTCCTGGAGCTAATAATAATGTTAAAGAACTAAGCAGGGAAGATAGAAGTCATTAAGAATGAAGAGAGTTTTTAAAGTAGAATAGGAAAGTATTTAAGAGAACAGGGGATAGATTAGCAGAGGGAAATACTGATGAAAAATATATATCGACATAAATAGGCTTATGATTAAAAGCTGAATTAGTGAACATGGCTAAGAGGATTAAAAAGAAAAATTAAGCTAAATGGCTGAGATAGGACTATCTCTGCTGCTACGAACAGCCGGAGGTTTATCATCCTGCAACAAGATTCACCGTGCAAGGAGAGATCACAAAGAGCTGCACTGACGCATTTTGCTGCGTGACAGGTGTGGGCCACCGCAGCTAGTAACAATCAAGCCTGTATGTTCCCCACTTGCCATCCCCTCCCCTCCTTTATGATTAGCCTGGGTTTGAAGCGCAAGAATATTGCCCTCTACTGGTGTGCCACGAACAATCCACCAGGGTGGAATTCCCTCTGGAGGTGGGAACCATCATTTCTAAAATTGACAATTTGGGGGTCCTTTATTTTCCTGAGATTGAAACAGTATCTGGATGCTGGGATATTTCAGTGGACTTGACAGCCAATATTTTTAAAACTGGGTGCTTAAGGTTAGATCCTTACATCCAGATTTAGACACCAACCAAGGCAAGGCAGCCTGAGGTGTTAGAGCACCAGCATCTCGGTCTGACTGCCCATATCCTTCCTTCCCTTCCCAACTGCCTGCCTGTATCCTTCCCCCCACAGAGTGAACTGCACTGATTCCACTACGCGTGGTCGGCAGGGACATGGAGGTCAGGGTGGGATCTCAAGGGAACACCCTGATTCAAGAAATATAAACATGCAGTCTCATTCACTCATGCAGGCGCGAGTCCTCCCCTCAACGTCCATGGGCAGAAAGGAAATAATTCCCCTTGGATCTTCACTCAGGGAACTTTGTGGCACTGCAATCGCTGGGACCCAGCAGAAACTCCTCGGGGCAGGAAGGATGCAAGTATCATCCTTCTGCCAACCCCTGAAGCAAAAGCTAATGGTGACAGAGGCTGGGTTCACTTTTTCACTCCGCAACTCTGCACTGGGCAAACACCCCAAAGGAGGGCTTCAGGAGCAGTTACCAGTAGGGGAGCCTCTAGAGGGAAACTGTCCAGGAAGAGTACAGAGGAACCTCCATTCTTGAAGTGTTTACAGTCCTCCATACATACTTTTTTCAGCCCAGAGAGTCATTTGGGCCTTAGTCTAAAGAGCAGTATTTCCTGACTGTAACATGAGAAACAGTGGATGTTTCCACTCCACCCCACCCCAGAGGTCAATGCAGGATCTCTCCCTACAGTACAACCTCCAGTGCTTTGAACCATCCAGATTTAGAGGATCAAAGTAATGGAGCTTCCGCTACTAAGCTATTCCATAGACTAACAGATCTTCCTCTTAGCACATTTTTCCTTTGCTCAATCTCATCCCATTGAACACACTTCTACCCTCCTTGAACCATGCTAAATTATTCCTCTTTTGGGGATGATACTCTTCAAAGTACTTGCATGTTATTATTATTCCCTCACTAGCTCCATCTCAGTTACCCCAACAGATAAAACTACAGAGATGCTAGAATGAGGCTGACCCATGGGTCTGATTTAGTAATAGGGATCCAGGATGCTAATGTACTTGCACGTAGAGTGGACTGGAGAACTGCAATTCCATTTCACGGCAGCTCCTGAGGTTTTGATGTTTGTTTTCATTCCACACTGGGATGAAAACAAAATTTTCTAACGTATATGTGAAACGGAATTGTGTCAAATGTCCATTTTTGGATTGAAATGATTCGGATCTGTCCGTCTGCCTCTCTCCACCTTGGACCTCAGAAATGTTCCTGTCAAAAATGTTGTCAAAATTGATCCATCTCCACGAAAGATTTCGTCTTTGACTAAACATATTTTGACCAAAAAAAGTGTAGTCAAAAATATTCCCACCAGCTCTACCTGTAGGATTGTTCTGTCAGAATTGGAGCAGGAAGATTTCCCACAAGCTAGTTATTTTCCCATGTGCTCACTGCTCCTAGAGTTAACACTTTGCTCTTGCTGGCAGAGGTAAAGTTTCTGTACACTGTGGGCTAGACCCATGATGGTTGTAAATCATCAGAGCTTCATCATCTTCAGTGATGCTATGTTGGCTTACAGAAGCTGAGATATGACCCCACTGACTTAAATGAAGCTAAGTCAATTTACACCAATTGAGGATCTAGCCCACTGCCTTCAGTGCAGTCATGTTGATTTATACCGGCTGTGGATCTGGCCCTGTATACGTTCCCCGGGCTAGTACGTATTTCTATCTTGTCTTAGGGAGCACTGCACAAAAGAGAACTGGATTTTTTTCCCCACTTCACCAAATTTGATTCAGACTTCCATTTATCACCTTCCTTGTTGATCCAACGGAGCTAAACTCACATCCCTCATAGTCCTGGACTGTGTGACAAGGCTCCCAGGGGACATTACCTGCACACTGAATGAATGAACAGTTCTAGAAAAGGTCAGATAGTTTCCTACCTAATTTTGACACCTTTATCATGCTCCTTGGGCCTCCTGGAAAATTTTAAAAATGGTTCTATTTAGAGACAGTTCTGCCCATAATTCATCTATCTTCAGAGCTTTTTCCTTCCCCTGTTTTTTAAAGACTAGGGACATGATTATAAAAATACTTCATGCCTAGATAGTGCCTTTCATCAAGAGATCTCAGAACACTTTTCAAAGGTGGGGAGTATTATTATTCTCCTTTGACACATGGGGAAATTGAGGCGGAGAGAACTTAAGGGCCTGATTTTCATGAATGCTGAGCACTCACAAGTCCAGCTGAACTAAGACCTGCAAATACTCAGCACCTTCCAAAAACAGGCCCTAGGGTCTCAATCCAGCTTCCGCTGAAGTGGATAAAAGTCTTTCTATTGCTTTTAATGGGAGCTGGACCAGACACTAAGTGACTTGCCCAAGGTCATACAGGGAAGCAGTGGTAGCTTCCACCTTCATGGAAAAGTACTATACAATTTAACAGAAAATAATCATGTATATGGCTTTTTTAAAAGAACATTTTATAGAATTGAATAGATAATTATATCCCTGCTTTAGAATTCTATAGGATGGTCCAAAAACCTATCAAAAGGATCTCATTCACTTGGAAGTTCTTTAGAGTAATTTCTCTAGAATCCGTCTGGTTTTCTTCTATAAGGGACATTCCCACATAGGTGCATTCAGTAAATAGTATATAGAAGCAACTAAAATTCAGTTTTGCAGCCTGTGCCTATATGGTTCTTTATAGGTATCAAAGAAATCTGTGTGTGTGTAAGAAAAAGGCCTAATGCTAATCTACTCTTGTGTGTGAATTTGGTACAAGGTGCCAGATTGGCACCCCCAGAGAGTTGCATTATGGACAAAGTCCTATTGAATTTCTTGGGATTGGAAACCCATTGAGTTCTATAGAAATTTCTCTAAAAACCCATTAAATGTAATAGGAAATGCTAACTTTCCAAGAGGTTTTTTTTAACCAACCTGTAGCATTGTGTCACAGACATATCATTCTTTATGATGCTTAAAGAAAGCCAGTAGACACTTTCCATTAAATTTGAGAGGATGCCTCCATAAGGGTGATGTCCTCTTTTAAACCTGAGAACAGGTAAAGCATAGGCAACAGCCATACAAACTTCCCACTTCTCCTACTGTGCCTCAACTGTGCTCTAAAGCGACCGACTCCAGGCAGGAGCCGGTACGTCATTCTCCATGGCCCATGCAGGCCTTGGCATCAGAATTTTTCATTTATTTATTTAGTCATCTAGATTTAAAATAATGAAAAGACGGCTACTGTCCAAGGCTGTAGGTGCCCTAACACATCATCATAATACAATGACATCCCAGTGGCATTAAAGTGATCCTTTCAATAGGAACTTTCCACCTTAGGGTGACCAGACAGCAAGTGTGAAAAATCAGGAAAGGGTGTGGTGGTGGGGAGTAATAGGCACCTATGCAAGACAAAGCCCTGAATATAGGGACTGTCCCTATAAAATTCATTGTTCTGAGAAACATACCCCCAGCCCTCTTCAGAAACCTGATCAAACAGGTGTTTCTGCAGCGTGCTTGGGAGGTCACCAGATTCGGGCTACTTTTGGATCAAGGGCTAGGGGAAGTCAATTCCGGAGTCCTGGAGCCCTCACAGAAAACACCCTGCCAGCCACCCCCTCTCTTGTATAACAAGGGGGATCTAGCTAGAGTGCCTCTGCTGACCACAGCATTGGCAGTATGGCCTGGGGAGAGAGGGAGACTGGTCACAAATCACTTAGTGCTTCATAGGGCATAACCCACACTTTAAACAACCTCCAGAGACCAATGGGCAGCCAGTGCAGATTCTGGAGCACTGGTGTTACATGCTCCAGTGAGTGAGCCGCTGCATTCTAAAGTGCATAATGGGGCTGCAGTGATGGTGGCTGTGTGGGACGAATACCCGTTCAATAGCAACTGGCCTGAGTCTGTCCTACACCTCTTTTCACATAGTCCCCCAAGTAGCACTCAGAGAGTCTCTTTTTTTTTTTTTTGGCCCTTACAAATATGGGCTGGATTGGAACCAGTGTCTCTGGAGCCCATTCTCAGTCTCCCACAAAGATAGCTAGACGACCGCTCCCCTGCCCCCAGCAGCAATGGTTTGTGGGAGAATCTGAGCTGTGCTACCAGTTCCCTTTGCTCTTATTATTCCATTCTAGCCAAAGCTGAATAAATCTGATTTGGAACTTATCTTTCCTTTCTCTCCCTCCTTCCATGCTTCCCCTTGCTCTTCTCTTTTGTACTGTCTGTGACGCTCCACTTCCCCTCTACACACACCTTTCAGGGCTGTCTTTCAAACAGGGGATTTGGGAGAGATTAAGCAGGCAGACAATATCATTAGTGTCTCCTTCCCTTCAGGGACCTGAAACCCTTTGAACTGAAATACACTCTCTGCTGACATTTGCATATACTTCTTGCTGCCTGCTCAAAGATGCAGAAAGGAAGAGATGTTTCCCTGTGTCCTTTCAGAAACAATACCTTGCTGTAGTTGTTGGCTAGCGTGTAAACCAGGGTGAATAGAAGAGCTGTGTGAATAGTTCATTTTTTGGTTCACTGGTAAATCCAAATAATAGCAAAAACAAAACAAACAAAAAAGAAAAAAACACACACACACCCCACAACATTTTGGGTCAAAGGAAACTAAATGTATCATTTAATAGTAATACTTTCTTTCCCTCACACCCTTTAACTGTCTTATCTATTTAGACTGTCAGCTGTTGTGGGGCAGGGACTGACACTATGTCTACATATATCAGCTCCCCAGGAGAGGCATGGAGCACACTACTTAACCCTCCACAAGACATGCTGAGGGAATGGACCAGCCTCAGGCACACACTGACAGATTCCCATTACAGATCAGTGCAGCCAGCTTCCCAACTCAGCCTGGCCTAGCAAGAAGAAAAACACACAAAGCTTTCTAGTGTTGTGGGCTGAGCCACTGCAAAGTGAGAGATGCTAATAAAGACACACAGTCACAGTTAAACAAACCCATGACCGAAAAGGATTTCATAACTGTCACTCCAGGACTGATGAGAAACCACAGAGCTCTGCTGCCTCTGTATTTGTCTTTCTGCGTCTATTAACTGGAGTCATTAAAAAGGTCCATAATACTCCCCAGAGTCATTCAAGATGAAACTACCTTTTTGTTGACTCTGGTTATTATTTCCCATCCGGGGCAGGTTCCCATCACCCAGAGGCCTTTGCTATGCGTAGGGTAGAAGTGGTGATCTACGATGGCTGAGTGATTCAATTCTAAATCTCCGGCTTGTTGCACATGGTAGGTTAGGATAAATACAATAAATTCTGGCATGCTGGTAATGGGAAATAAGCAATGAAGCTAAGTCCAAAACAAGAACAGGACACTTTGCAAAGGATAAATCAACATTTGATAGATCAGTAGTAACCAAAAACCATGACAGTCTGATGGCTGTTTAGTGGCCTGTGTTAAATGGATTGGGGAAGGCTTTGTCCAGTTCCTAGCTAGGAGTCGATATCACAAAATAAACATCACTACAGCTGCTTGTTACTGTCCTGGCAGAAAGGACCAGGAATGAGTGGGCTCAAAACACAGGACTCTCCATCTCACCCCTACAGGTAGGTGCACTCAGGTCAGAAGTCAGCTATACTGGTGGGCTAGTCTGGGGACAGTTTGCATTTCTACAAGACAGACAGGGTAAGTAAAATAAGAAAGGAGGTCACCTTAATTGTGTTTTATATGGTTACAAGTACAGCTGGCTGAAATATTTAATTTAAAATTGTTTTTGATACAAAATGGCAGTAGTATAAGGGCCCTACCGTCAATCAAACCCTAACCCCGCCCCTTGACCCCGTAAACCCCGCCCCTTGACCCCTGTGAGGGGCCTGTGCAAGTGGGGTCAGAACAAACCATGTGGCTTTTAAATGCATGTGGGGTTTTTGAAAAGTGTATGGCTGCAAACTTGGTTTGGTGGGTTTTATAAAGCTGCTGGTGTGTGTGTGTGTGTGAGGGGCCTGTGCAAGTGGGGTCAGAACAAACCCTGTGGCTTTTAAATGCATGTGGGGTTTTTGAAAAGTGTATGGCTGCAAACTTGGTTTGGTGTGTTTTATAAAGCTGCTGGTGTGTGTGTGTGAGGGGCCTGTGCAAGTGGGGTCAGAACAAACCATGTGGCTTTTAAATGCATGTGGG
>NW_020664436.1:2125385-2214371 GCF_002925995.2 Terrapene triunguis
TTTTTTTTTTTTTACTGTGCACAATGTGATGGGTTTGAGGCACTTGTGGGGGTGGCTGCTACTAACTAAACCAAAACCAAAGGCACATGGCTGGGGTCAGAACATGCATGTGGGTTTTAAACTAACAAGGGTTTCTCTGCAAAATGGATTTTAAAAGCAGTTTTGGTTTTTATTTTGCAAAATGAGATGTATTTAAAAAACCTGTTTGTTGTACAGCCTGAAATGGATTATTTTGTTGTAAAGCTATGACTTTTTAAATAGAAAAACACCCTAATGAAGTAAGTGTGATGTATGTTTACAAGACGGTTTCATGAGTTTTATAATAATGTTGTTTGCTCCACAGTACAGTCAAAACATGAGAGATCCTTAGACCAGAGGGAAAGAGACCGCTGAAAAGGAAAATTCACCAGCATCAGTGACGGATGGATGGATGAAGCCCTGTAAATATATTTTGCTTATTGGTTTGGCTGTTCTATGAGGTTTTGTATTTTAAGTAAATACATAGGTGTGGGTGAGAGAAGTGGTAAAGTTCAGTTTTTGTAAAATGTTGTTTTTTCCCCCGTCATAGGCCTGGGCAACTTTTCTGACAATGCTGTAGTCAGAGATACAAGGACATCTCCTCCAGAACGGCCAACGAACCAGGAATCTGCTTTGAGACCTTTAACAACGCAAAACAGCGCAAGAGTGCAGCTGAAACATCCGGGCGGTCCAAACCTCATATACGTCAAACCCAAGGACAAAACAAAAGACTCTGGTAAAAAACAACCATGCCACCACAACTCCAGTTCCTCAGTGGCCACCATCACACCAAGCCCTGAGGAAACTGTGAGCGAAAACACCCACATTCACAAACCCAGAGCACGCATTCTAGGGGTTCCGAATGTGCGCAAACCCGGAGCATGCGCTCTAGGGGTTGCGTTTAAAAAACCAAGGACTTAAAGCTTCTGCGATGCTGAGGTATTGCAATCACACAACCAGCACTCCAGTTCCTCAGCGGCCACCACCACCACACCAAGCCCTGAGGAAACTGTGAGCGAAAATGCCCACATTCACAAACCCGGAGCAGGCGCTCTAGGGGTTGTGAATAAAAAACCAAGAACTGACAAACCATTCTCCCAAAACCATAAGCTTGTCCCAGCTCCCCCCATATTCTAGTAGTTGGGAAGGGGTTGAGGCTTCCCTCAGAAAAGTGGTGGAGGATGTATCCTCGGGTAGGCTAAAAGAACGGGATTCTAGAAAGAAATGGGAAAAATATGATGCTTGGTTCAGAGCCATGCTGAAAAACATAAGGGATGGAAAGGGTGGCTCTGAGCAGGCATGACTAGTCGTGAAAAGGGGCCTGGGTAAAAGGGGCACCCTCCAGGGTACACATCAGTTCATGTGTAAACAAAAGGGGGGACAGCGTTTGGGGGATAAACAGATGGCTGCCAAAAAGTTCCAGGCCCAGGTTGTTGTAAAAATTTTAAGTGGTAGGGTAGGCCCTGATGATTATGTTCAGTTACGTTTAGAGAGCCGTAATTTAACTAACTCTTTGTTTTCGGTCAAAAGAACTAGGGGTGAGCTGTCTGCTGAGGATTTCTTAAATCAGACCTCAAAACTGCTACAGAGCAATAGAGAGTTGCATCTCGATGGGACGTTGCGCCTTGTGGTGACAGTTGTAAAAAACAGGGGTGGGGGCGCTCGTAGAGTTTTAAATACTATCCTTAATAGTCAAATTATTCATAAAAAGAGACAGTGTTTAGTAGACCTGACTTACACCGGTACCAATTTGTGTTTTGCGGGTGGGCTCTTGGCCGTTATGTCCGATCGTAAACCTACGGACGCGGAATTGTTAGCGGAGGCGAGAAAGTTACATGAGAAACTGGGGTGGTCAGATCAAAAAAAGGTTATGCTTAGCGACGTAGCAAAGTTTGAACAGCATTTAGGAGTTCACATACAGGTGGTGTTGTATACGGCGAAAGGCGGCTGGGGGTTTTTTAAAACGGGGGGCACCGTGTACCCTAAGACTTATTTTATCCTGTTGCACGATGAGCATTACTATGGGGTTCTGGATGTAAAAAAGTTGTTCGGAGCGAAAAATTATTGTGAGTTTTGCCACATGGTGTACAGCCACGACCACTCTTGCAGGTATCATTGCCGCCTCTGCTTGAGCGTAACGTGCTCAGACAGCGTGGGCGAGCAGCAGCGGTGTCCTAGCTGTAGACTGTATTGTCGGTCCAAAGAGTGTTTAGACAGACATATCGACTGTGCATCAAAAAACCAAGTTGAATGCCTGTCTAAAACTTTGTGTGAGAAGTGTCAGTCTTACGTGGACAAGCGGCATAGGTGTAAAGGGAGACGGTGTAAGCAGTGTCAGGGTTTGATCGTTGGTGATGTAGACGGTCACCTCTGTTTTATGGACAGCCTTAAAAAGCCCGAATCTTCAGAAAAGTATATTTTTTATGATTTTGAATGCACGCAGGAGACCGGGGTGCACACTCCCAATTACATTTTTGCTATGTCCCTAAAGCCAGAAAAATCCTGGGAATTTAAGGGCGATGAGTGTCTTTATGTGTTTGTGAAGACCTTTATTGGCAAAGCGTTTCGGGACTACACGTTCCTAGCACACAATTCTAAAGGTTATGATGCATACTTTATCGTTAGACAGTTACTCAAGGAAAAGATGGGCCTAGAACTGATCACTCAGGGTAGTAAACTAATGTGCGTGGAAGTTAAGGCCCTGGGCATTCGTTTTATAGACTCTTTAAACTTCTTGCCCATGAAGCTTAGCAAGCTACCGCAGGCGATGGGGTTTGAAGGGTGCAAAGGGTATTTTCCACACTTTTTTAACACGTTAGAAAATCAAAATTACGTGGGGCCTATGCCCGGTATGGAGCACTATGGTGTAGAAAGCATAATGCCCAGAGAAAAAGCAGAGTTTCTCGACTGGTATCGGGACCACAGCTCTGAGGCGTTTGACTTGCAGAAAGAGCTCGCGTATTACTGTCAGCAGGATGTAAAAATTTTGAGACAGGCCTGTATCCTGGGGAAATATTGTCAGGGATGCCTATTGTTCATATTTTGAGTCTCATGACTGAACAAGTGTGGCTGTTACCTCATGGGGAAGCAGAGGGGGCGTTGGGATAGATACAGTCATTTATGGGGTAATGGTGCTGCACTCTGATTGGCGGAGGGCCTTGGGAGGCGTTCTTAGTGGGGTCACACGACTCCCTTCCGGAGGGGTCACCCCAACCCCAGAAGTCACCCTGGTTGGTCAAAATCTCCTCTCGGGGAGGGCCTGTCGGGACGAAACCCCTCCTGATTGGTAGAGGGTGGTGGGGGGAGTTCTTAGAGGGGTCACATGACACACCTTGCTTCCGGTCAGGTGGCACCTTGACCCCGGAAGTAATACCCCCATGGGGCGGGACTTCCGGTGACAGGTGGGAGGGGTCAAGGGGCGGGGTTTAAGGGGTCAAGGGGCGGGGTTAGGGTTTGATTGACGGTAGGGCCCTTATACTACTAATGGCCTTTTCTTCTAAATGAAAGTTTGTATGGAAAATTTGTATCTTAAGAAATGTTCCAGTGTTTCAACAAAACCAGAAAACCAAACATTTTTCATTTTTCTCCTCTTTCTTCCCTTTTTTCTTTCTTCCGTTTTGTCAGTGGAAAAGGTGGGGAGGGGGAAAGAGGAAAAATCTGAAAACTCCCAAATCAAACAATTATCGGTTTTCAAAAACTGAACATTTTCAGGGGTTCTTTTCATTAAGAAAACAAAACATTTTCACCAAAAATATTCAGTGAAAAACAATGACCATTTTCCAACCACTTTTCCATATAAGGTGGCTAGTCTGGTGGAGTGACCAAAAGATTAGACACAGGAAGACCTGAATTCTAGTCCCAGCTCTACAGCTGACTTGTTGAGTGGTTTGGGGCTTGTCTCTTCACCTCTGTGTCTCATCTATAAAATGAGGACACTACCCACAACACACCCTGGAAGGTAGGAGGGTCAGACATTAATAAGTGAATGTCAATACAGTGCTATAGAAATACTAACTACTGCTGCTATTATTACAAGGGAGGAGCACATTCAAGAGGGACCTGCCATGTGTGTGAGATGTTCTGGAATTTACACAGGCCAGTATGGGATTTGGTCACTGTCTGCTAGGCGGTCTTATGGCTGTGCAGTTTTGGTCCAGAATGCTGGCCCCAGCAACCCACAAGCCTCAATTTGCCCAGCCTGGTTACTCCTTGCAGGTTGACCTTAGTATCCTTCCCATCCCAAAATCTTCCCACTGTAGGGACCAGTCCTCTCACTGGACTCTCACAGACAAAGTGTAAGGTTTGCTCCTTCTTCAGAGACCGTAAAACACTCCAACCTGTCAGCGTCCTAGGAGCACACACTTTACTGAACTAAGGCTATGGCTACACTGCATAGCTTACAGCAGTGCTGCAGCTGCACCGATGCAGCTGTAGCGCTGCTCTAAGCCGATGGGAGAGAGCTTTCCCGTCAACTTAATTATTCCAGCCCCAGCAAGGGGCGGTTGCTATGTGGGTGGGAGAAGCTCTCCCGCCGACATGACGCTGTCCACATCAGTGCTTAGGTAGATGGTAACTTACGTTGCTCAGGGGGATGGCTTATTCATCCTCCCCCCACGAACGACACAACTTATACCAACCTAAGTGGTAGTGTAGACATTGATAAGATGGTTTCTCTCACCCACAGTCTACTTTCCAGCCTTTTTCAGGCCAGGAACCCTTCACTGAGATCAAAATATTTGGTTTCAGTGTCTCCTAAGGTGAAGGGTAAAGATGGAGTCTCTCTCTGTTCCTTATATCCCCAAAGGCATTGTCTTTGTTTTACAAGTCAGGATTCAGTCTCCTGTGTCTCTCCGGGGTAAAGGAGCATGTTAATTTCATCTCTGGAGTTCAGGATCAGGATAACATCCTCTGGTTTTGCTCAATAGCTTTGTTTATAGCCATTATGTAAAACTGAGGTAAACCCACATTCCGTTGTCTAGCACAGACCTGTTTACCACCTTTACCTAGGCTAGGCTGTCTGGTCTTAAACATGTTCTAACACCATCATACAGAGGGAGTCCATAACTTCACATATAACATTAACACATGCATTTTACAACGGTATTAATAACCAGCATGCTGCTAGCTTTCAGATGATACCTCACAAGGCATATTTTGTACAAATATTATTGTACCAGTGGGTAGGGTACAAATACCGAGGTGCCTAGGGTCACAGTGGGTTAAGTCCATTTAGTCTGGTGACATATACCCCCGGCGGTGACCAAAACCTCATGCTTCAGAAAAGCTGCAACGTTCCCACTCCAGTAATGCACCTGGCTAATTGTGAAATGGGGGAAAAAGTTAATTCCTGACCCACCCCTCCATTTAATCATCTCGCAGCAGCAGGAAGCATGCGAGTTTATTACCCTCATTTTCTTAGCCTGCCTAGCTGCCAATGATATTAGTGGCCATACAATTATCCAAGCCCTTTTTTAAAAAGCCAGCCCCAGCACCCAGTCTCAATAACCTCCTGCAGCAGTGGCTCCCATAAGCTGTGACGAGAAACTGGGAGACCTTTAAAAATAACAGACTCTCCCCATGTTTTTTCATAAATATCTGCATGCGATTTCCCCCCATCACTGGACAAAAAGACCCGGCAAGCTGGAAGCATGCAGGCTGCTGTCAAGCATTTCATGTAATGCCTTCATCGGATTAAATATTTGAAGAGTTCCATTAATCTTGCAGTTAGTTGCACCAAATTGCATTACCCTCAATAGCAACAGCTGGAGGAATAACTGCCTAAAGCCACCATCATACTGCTAACATATTTACCCTCTCTGCCCATGATGGATTCCTTGGTAATCTAATCTCTGGAACCCTCTCCGAGAGACAATGTACCCTGCCGAAGACTATTTTGCCTGCAACTCCCCGTTGTAATGGTTTTATTGAAATAGATACTCTATTATTATTTTCCCCCCTTTACCTTTCGGCAGGCAAGCAGCATCCAGCCTAAAACCTGATTAGCAAAATGTGCAGTGTTTTGAAGTAGGAGAGCGAGAGAGCAGAGGAATTATCAGGCAAATGTGCTCCAGCTCCTATCCTTCCCCCTTGTTACTGACTATCTCACTCCAAGAGGGATTTAAAAATGTCATTGCACACTTCTGCATCCTGTACAGTTTCAGACTCTTGCTTTGTGTCAGTTGCAGGTGTAACTGACCACTGCCTTGGAACCTATCTCCTACCCCACCCTGCCTCTTGCAAATGTAGAAGCCTCCGCATTAGAGGAAACAAAGTCACTCAGGGACACATCCTTGGCTGGTGTAAATCAGCATTACTCCTCTGAAGGCAACGGAGCTATGCCAATTGACACCAGCTGAGGATCTGGCACAGAGGGTTTGATTCTCCTCTTACACCAATTCAGTATCTCTTGTAACTCCAATGACTGTAGTTGAGTTATACACTGATGTAAATGAGAGGCAGTGATAAGTGAGAGGATCATGTGGCCCAGAGAGACTTGAATCCAGCCAGGCTTCTCCCTTTCTCCATTTCTAACCTGCTCCATTTCCCACCAGCTTTCCTGCTGGCAGTGCTCCAACTCACCATTCCCATGGCACATGTCGGGGCCCGGGGGCCCACCTCTATTGCTTATGTCAGTGAATGGTTTGCAGCTCGGTTTGGCAGAGCTGGCCCTGTTACCCACCACATGATTCTCCAGCTGTATGTGAAATCAGAATCAGGCCTCTAATCTTTATAACATTTTGCAGCATTTACACGGTGATCTAAATTGCCACAAAGTGAAGTAAATGCCTCACCTGAAGAATGTAGAGGGGGTGGAGAAAAGCAGAAACAAACTCTCTGATAAATGCCAGCATTGGCTCACTCACTCTTATTTAGCAGTCGTAGGGCCCAATTCTGCTCTCTGTTACAGTCGAGTCAGGGCACCCACTGAAGGGTTACAGCGGTGTAAATCCATCATAGCCAAGGAGAGAAGAATCGGGTTTTTAAGCACAGTATAATCATCCGGCAGTTTCTACAGACTGCATAATGAAGCTGCTTGGAGCTCAAGTGATGCACAATTTCTGGTAATTCTGGAACTACCGGTTAAAACTGTACATTCCCCATTATTCAAAAAGTGACATATTAAATTGTGAATATTGCATCACATTAAGGAGCAGGAAGAAATTGCAAGCACCATCTGAAATTCACAGGTACAGAAACACTGTCGGCATCCTTAATATGAAAGTTTTTAATTTGATAGTTTATATTCCATTAGCATCCCTCATCTATCAGACTTGAAGTGCACAAATGTACCATAGGACACACCACTTTGCATTTGCAGAGACAGAGCTGTGAGGTGCATAAGAAAATATTTCTTGAGGCTCAAAAACAAAAAACAAACCCTCCCACACAACTCTCTGCCCCCAAACCAACAAAAGAGATGGGAAAATTAGTGGTGAGCATGAGGTGCAGACAATATTGAAAACCAGCACAGTTATATTTCTGCAGAGTCCCTGGAAAAGGTCATAAATATATATGAGCTCCCAATATCTAATTAGAAACAGAAGATCTATAACAGCAGATCAAGCTAATGGTCCATTTGGGGTGGTATCCTATGGTCTCCAACATGACCAATGACAGTTGGTTCAGAGGCAAACAAGAAAATAATACTCGTAATGCATCTGATGAATACTCTCTCATGGGGGAGGGTTCTTCTCGATCTTGCAGATGGTGACCAGTATAGGCCCTGAATCTTGACCAGTGACACTCTTTGTACTTTGGATCTTCTAACTGTACGATCCTTAATCCTGGTCTACACTTGACAGTGTTAAAAAGCCATACCCCTTAGCGCTGTAGCTATGCCGACCTAACCCCTGGTGTAGACACAACTATGTTGATGGAAGAATGCTTACAGCTACACATTTGGGGAGGTGGAGTTCCTACAGTGATGGAGAAACCCCTTCCATTGCTGTTATATGCATCTACAAACTGGGATTATCCCAGCATAGCTATGGAGCAGTAGTTCTGCCACCATAGTCCCTGTAGTGTAGAGAATATCCTCAATCATGTGAATATCTACCTACGTTTTATTTAGGTACTCGCCTTAATCATATCCCGTGGCAGAGTTATGCTGGTTAATTATGTTACATTAGGTGGTATTTCCGTTAGTCCATTTTAAATGTGCAAGCCAAGTTTTTTAAGTGACTAGTGAACTTGAGTGCCTCACTTTCGGGGTATGCAACTTGAGATCCCTCAAAGGGGCCAGATTTTCCAAGGGCGGGCTCTCAGCACTTTCTGAAAATTGGGCCCCTTTAAAGCATCTCAAGTTGGACACCCAAAACCTGAGCCACCCCAGATGACTAGGCATTTCTGAATATCTTGGCCGCTGCCCTTTGGTGTCAGGAGTGTGCTCCTGGGGCGAGTATAATCCTCTGCTGTAGAAATGGAGAGCATTCAGATTCCTGGATGAACCTTCCCTACAGCCAGGTAGGTTATGCTCTCTTGCACTTGAGTACTTTGATTTGATTTACCCCTGCTTGCAAGCTATTGTTGTTATGCTAAGGATTACCCATACACTATATAGGCATTTTCTACATAATATGATTTTGCAAAGCCAGATGATTCCCTCCATTTTACTCTGTTCTACAATATAAAAACAAGTGGCCACTCAATAAAATTAAAGGGCAGATGCATTTAAAGAACCTATAAAAAATATTTCTCCAGGAATTGCGTAGTGGACCTGAGGAACTCAGTGCTGCAGGAAGCTGTCAAGGCAAATGTAGTAGTTGGGCTTTCAACAAGGATGGATACTTAAGACCACTTGAGCTGTGCAATCCAAGATATAGGTAATCATATCTAATTGTTCAGGACAGTGTCACACTTTAATTTCAAAACTAGAACAATATAAAATGAACATGGCACACATTAAATGGACTAAAAACTGGCTAACTGATTAGTGTCAAAATGTATTTGTAAATGGGGAATCATCATTAAACAGGTGTGTTTCCAGTGGGGGCCCACAAGGATTGGAATTGGCCCTACGCTATTTAACATTTTTATCAATGACCTGAAAGAAAACAAAATCATCACTGATAAAGTTTGCAGATGACACAAAAATTGGGGGAGTGGTAAATAATGAAGAGGACAGGTCACTGATTCTGAGCAATCTGGATCAATTGGTAAATTAAGCAAAGCAAACAATATGTCTTTTAATACAGCTAAATGTAAGTGTATACATCTGGGAACAAAGAATGTAGGCCATGCTTACAGGATGGGGAACTCCATCCTGGGAAGCAGTGACTCTGGAAATGATTTGGGGATCATGGTGGATGATCAGTTGTACATGAGCTCACCATGTGACGCTGTAGCCAAAAGCATTAATGTGAGCTTGAGATGTGCAAATAGGGGACTCTCGAGTAGGAGAAGAGAAGTTATTTTACCTCTATATTTGGCACGGGTGCAACTGCTGCTGGAATACTGCATCCAGTTCTGATGCCCGCAATTTAAGAAGGATGTTGAAAAATTGGAGAGAGTTCAGAGAAGAGCCACAAGAATGATTAAAGAATTAGAAAAACTGGTTTATAGTGACAGATTCAAGAAGCTCAATCTATTTAGTTTAATAAAGAGAAGGTTAAGGGGTGACTTGACTACAGTCTATAAGTATCTACATAGGGAACAAATATTTAATACTGGGCTCTTCAATCTAGCAGAGAAAGGTAAAAACGATTCAATGGGTGGAAGTTAAAGCTAGACAAATTCAGACTGGAAATGAGGCATACATTTTAACGGTGCGGGTAATTGCCCATTGGAACAATTTACCAAGTGTTGTGGACTCTCCATCACTGGCCATTTTAAAATCAAGCTTGGATGTTTTTCTAATAGATCTGCTCTAGGAATTACGTTGGAGAAGTTCTATGGCCTGTGCTATACAGGAGGTCAGACTAGATGATCACAGTGGTCCCTTCTGGCCTTGGAGTCTATGAATACAAGCAACTGATCACCACAGGAATCAGGAAGGAATGTCCAATCTTCTTCTCCCTATGCTTTATGTATAGCATTACCCAAAGGGCTAGATGCATTATAAAATGGCTTAACCATACTCAGAAGCATCATGTATTGGCCTCTGTTGGAGGCAGTCTATCTTTCATCTTGGGCCTATGGATCCAGCTAATCCTATGTTCTTGTGAAATGTTCAGGTACACTTATAGATGAATGAGAATGATTCAGTAAGGTGGAAGTATCTTTGAAGTAGTGGGGATGGAAGAAGGGGAAGGATCACAGGATCACTGCTTGGTTACGGTCTTTACACCCCAAACCTTTTCTCCACAACCAACTCTGATGAGCAACATTCCCACCTTGTTTGAAACTCTTTCAAGACCTTGCTGCTTTGGGGGGGGGAGGGGAAGGAGGAAGGAGCAGGGGTTGGATTAGTTCCTCATGTGGATGTGACAGCCTCCCTAGAAGTAGCAACTTCAGGAGCCAGAAGCAGCATCCCCCTGTCACTTGAGGAAGCCAAGTATTTTTGGTATGCCCACAGGTACCAGCTATTTCCACAGTGTCAATTCATTTCTGTTCATCACACTTATATTGAGAATAGCTGCAGTGCTGAGACTGAGTCTAAGTGTCTTGTCACAATTAAAAAAAAATCAACATTAATATCCAGAGAAGGGACTGAGCCAACCCCCCTTGTCCCCCAGTTCAAACAGCCCTGAGATTTGGGGGCAGGCCCGTGGGGATATTTGGATCTGAGTCTGAATTTTGTGGCTGGCCCAACCTCTTTAACATGGCTTAACTAGAACATCAGCATTGAAAACCACTTTTCTTTGTAGGCAGCTATGTATGTTTGGGAATCCCAACCTGGATCTGGGTTATGCAGACGAACACAAAATACCTCTGTGTAGAGGTGGGGAGTGGTTCAAAATCAAAATGCAATTTTGGGGCTTGGGACCATTTGTACTGGTATCTGTCCAGTGGAAGCAAAATACCAGAAGGAAAATAGCCATTGTGATTCGCAGAGATTGGGCCGGAAACCCAAGGAATGTGACACCACACAGATCCCAAAAGGTGTCATTGCTGACAGCAGCACACACCCATGTACAGAGAACAGATGCTCTGAGATCAGACATGCAGAACTGAAGACTAACACTATCAGTTTGCACAGTGCTGCAAATCAAAAGCACCAGGTGGAGCCAAAACCCACGGAACATGCAACTTACACTTGTCTGTGTCAGTGAACAGCACACAGAAGGGTGTGGTTAGGAGCCTGCCAGGAGGTTCAACCCCCTACCAAAAAAGTCACTTTCCTGACCCAAATTTGTTTGAATCTCTCCAAAGGAAAGTCCAGCTCCTCATCTGTAGAGGACCTGACAAGCCCCATATGCTTAGAGATGGACATACTCATGCTTGTATTTATTTAAAGGGTGGGATTTTAAGCCACTTGCAAGGATGGATGTTGCTGGCTGTTTCAATCTGTCACTTAAAATCCAATTTTGTCATTTTTCTTCTGAGCCTCTGTAACGGTGTGGCGACTCACTGGCACGGCGACTCCTGCTGGTTGTCCAGGGAATTAGCTTTTCAGCCTCTGGAGCGCCCTCTGCAGGCCCGTGTCCTGCTTGCCACTGGCCCCCGTGTCCCTCCCAGACCCTGGTGCCCTTTACCCAGGGGTTCTGCCCACCGCAGAGACCCCCAATCTGGGTCTCCCCACTCAGGGGAACCCACAACCCCCTATCCCCACCTTGCCTCAGTGGCTACTGCCAGTCACCATCTAGCCCCCGCTCACTGGGGCAGACTGCAGTCTGTAAAGGCCACTCATCATTGGCAAGGGGGGTTTGGACCTGCTGCCTTGGCCTACCCTGGGCTGCACCCCTGCAACCCCAGTACCCTTCCTGGCCTTTCATCAAAGGCCTGCAGCCTGGGGGTTTGCCAGGCTGGAGCTCCCGAGCTACTCTAGCCTTCTCCAAGCCCTGCTCCACTCTTGGTACCCTGCTCAGCTCCCAGGCAGCCAGGTCCTTCTCTCTCTATAGCTAGAGAGAGACTCTGCCAGCTCCTGGCTCACTGGCCTTTTATAGGGCCAGCTGTGGCCTGATTGGGGTGTGGCCCAGCTGCGGCTGCTTCCCCAATCAGCGAGCCTTTAGCGCGCAGCCCCAGCTCTCTCCCAGGGCTGGCTCTAACCCTTTCCGAGCAGGAGCGGGTGACCACCCCGCTACAGCCTCCCAATGCTGGAATTGTCGCAACATGGCGGGGAGGCCCTGCATGCCCCCTCTTTAAATCTCTGCTTCTTCCAGCGCCCACCCACAGACCTGTGCACGTAACTAGCCAATCAAGGATCTGCCATGGCTGATACCACAGCCTGTTTGTTGCCATGGCTCCGGGTTGTTTCCACCACTTGAGTGGCTCTCAGTGAAATTTGTTCATTCAGCCCTTAATGCAGCAGCAATTAATCCTTTGCACTTTCAGCTTCCATGTTATGTGCCCCCTGATCCCTGCTTTCTTTTCTTTATGAGCCTGATCCTGTGAGATGCGTGGAGTCCTCAACTTCCAGGATACCTCTCCCCTAGCAGGATCACGGCCTAAGCCTCCAGCCTGCAGTGCCTCACCGTTTACTGCCTCACCAGTTGGTTTCATAGGTCAGCTGGACAATGGATATCAGAAGTAGCTCCTCTCCCGCATCTCCTAAAAGGCTGTCCCTAGACTGGAGCGGATTGCATCCACCGTTATCTTTAATATGGAAATACAGCCTGTGGAGGCTTCAGGTCCCGGCATGTCTGGTTAGGTGAAGATGGAGCATTCCAGGCTGGGCTTTGGAGTCTGGCTGTGCTGTGCCTCTATTTAGAAGACGAGGGCATCTCTTGTCTGCATGGGACCCGTGAGTCTCTTGGTCACTGTGTGTGCCGTTCTCTTCCTTCTTATTTGCCATTTTTGGCTACTTCCACTTTCATCCTTCCAGCTTTAGGTTCGCCCATTAGAGCCCTTTTCATATGTTACTCCTGATCCTGTGATACAACATCCCCTCCCCACCAGACTTGATAATGAAAATCCAGGCTCTGGCCAATTGGGATGGCAAGAGATGGTATGGGTCCAACCTTCATGCCAGGTGGCTTCCTCTCTCTGGGTAGCTTGTCTCTCACTCTCTCCTGGTGTCACTATGACCCTCCCCCTTCAGGGCTCAGCTAATGTTACTTTGGATTAGATAGGAGCTTGAGTTCCTGCATTCAGACTAAGATTTTGACCTGAAACTCAACAGTTCCAGCGGTCGGGGTATTCAGCACCTGGGTTCCTGTTAGGCCCATTCTAGAGAAATACCCACGTTGTGCAGTTTGGATTCGGACTCCCCCAGAGTTTGGGAGTGGGGAGGAATGGCTTGATCCATTTCACTTGTAGGCCCTTCTCTACAGTGCTGTCTCCAGGGCAGCATCATATCAGACAGAGAATCAGCAGGTTCCCCCTTTCCTTAGAGTTACGTTTGCTACTGTCCCTGCTGCACTCCTAGGCCTCACCTGTTCAGATAGCAGAGATCTGAGACCAAGATCCCCCCATTTGGTAGCACGCAGCTAGGCACCGTGCCAGCATGGGCTTGTACGTGCCTGACACAGAGCCAGTAGCTGAACAGTTGCTTGCCTTCCTTCCCTACCATGTGATGCATCACGAATCAACTACATGTCTGTTTACTGGATAAGACTTTTTGTGCTGTCAGAGATCAAGCTGCAGAAGTGTGATCCTGCCCCCAAATCAGGTCAGCAAAGGATTCTGGCTTGGGGCTGATCATCCTGGAGCGTCTTTCTCTGTGCAAAAATGGAGATTCCAAAAGCATTCTATCCCTCCCCTCTATTTCCTGCAGTTACCATGTGGCATAACTGAGGGAAGAAAGGGAGACCTAAGGTCAGAAGACCTGGGCACACCTCCCCACTTTCTCTTGAAGCCTCTTTGTCTAGCACAGTAATTGGGTCTGTAGAGACAAAGCAGAGACATTGAAAATGGCCTTAACAGCTGATCTAAGAGATAACGATTGCTTCTTGAGCTCCCAGGGAGCATTGGAGGGCTAATTCCTATTTGAATGAGATGTCACCCAGGCAAAGTGTCTCTCTCTCCCTCTGCATAGGAAGCTGGAGGGATTGCAGCGAATTGCAGATTGCTCCCACAGGTGGAAAGGGTTGGGGTTCCTCAGCACAGGAACAAGGCATTCTCCCCCGCTCAGGTCACTCACAGGGTGCAGAGGGGAATGCCCCTTCCCTTTTGGAGCCAGGCACTGCCAATAGGGTGAGGAGAGGAAATCACACAGAAAGTGAAAAGGGATTAATCCCTCTATAATGAGCCGAACTGGCACCCTCAGATCCAAACAGCCCTCAAATCTGGCTCCGAGCCGAAAACCAAACTCACAAAGTAAAAGTTTTTTCACTCTCCTCCCAATTCCCCACCCCCATGACAACCCTCAAACAAAGTACCACCTCCATAGCAGTCACAGAGACCCTCCAATCCCTCACTCCTGTTTCTATATATCTGCATACACACATAATAAAATGTGCGGAAGAGCCCAGAAGGAGCCTGTTTCCTGCATGGTAGCATCAGTAAAGTGAGATGTCCTCTGGATGCTGCAGAACCTAATAAAAAGTTATGATGGGACCACAATCCCTGCAAGGCTTGCTAGCGGACCTATCAGCCAAAGGACAGAGCATCCTACCTGTATGCTACACACACGCTTAAGGCATGTGATCATCTCTCCTTCTAATGGCTGGCTCAGACAGCTATAACAGCCTGTGACTCATGCAGAGCTTAAGGAGGTCTCCTTTAGTTGAAACGGTCGAGACCTGTGCTTTTGGTGCTGAATGTCCTGGATTTGACCCCGGATGATGACCGTTATCTCAGCAGTCAAATTCCAAAAAAAAAACCCAACCAATGGTAATTTCGTAGGGACACACCTCTGTATTGCAGCCAATGAAGTGAAATCAAGACTTGCTCAAAGCCACCAGAGGAGTCGGTGGCAGAGCAGAGATTACAACCTTAAGAGTAGTTCACTGCACCAGGACTGCCCCAACTGCACAGCTTTAATTTCAGACCTATATCACTCACTGTCACTTTAAATACCCAGAAATACAAGAACTGCATATGTGCATGGTGCTAGGCATTAAGTGCCACATGCATATTCAAATGAAAAGGATGGAGATGTTCATTGTTGAAGCACAACAACAGCAGAATAGGCAGGTAGCTTCCTTTGAACTCCAGCAAAGATTGGTTTTACACAGCAGGAAAAAAACAACAAGAAGAAGAAAAAAAACCCCAACCCATCTCACACTGTCTGTTTGGTTTCTATAATTACATTCACAGTCACTCTTCCAGGACAGCTGTGCTGAGGGATGCAAAAGAGTGGAGCCCAAAGAAGAGGATAAAATTGTCAGCAGCTTTCAAAGCAGCCTGTGGGTTGCTAAGGAAAAAGGTGAAAAGCTTAGGTATTGAAATCTGCTAACAAGGAGAGACAGAAACACTGTGAGTAGGAGAATGCATCAGTATGCCAGACACTTGTCACAATGACCTGAGAATGAAACATCTTCTGGTAGGGTTAAGTCACAAAAGAAATAATGAGATACAAGTTGCTAACAAGCCTAAGAAAATCCAGAGGAATTTTGGGTTGTGTGGAAAAAAAAATAGAGTATTCAAAAAATCTAATCTTTATTAAATGGCTTGATAACAAATACACACATGAAACACAATGTGCTAGCTAGACAAGGAAGTGCTGTATATGGGCACTATTTTGTAGGCTAAAAAACAGAATCTGATCTCAGTTACACTGGTATAAATCTGGAGTAGGGTGACCAGACAGCAAGTGTGAAAAATTGGGACAGGGGTTGGGGGGTAATAGGAGCCTATATAAGAAAAAGACCCCAAAATCGGGACTGTCCCTATAAAATCGGGACATCTGGTCACTCTAATCTGGAGTGATTCTGTTGGCTTCCAGAGTGCTGCTTCAGGCTTATGATGGTATAGATGGGATCAGAATCTGGACCAGCAGGCCTGACTTGCCATTGTGTTATCCCGATTGTATACTCCACCGAGTCAGTGGAGTTACATCAGCATAACAGAGTGAAGAATCAGACACAGAACATTTTATTAGATGTATAGAAAAGTCAAACACTCCCCTCTGTTTGCAGATACTGAGCAGCTGCTCGAAGAGAGAATTTATGATATATTCAATCATACAAATCAAGAGGCAATTAAAATACATTAATATTTTGTTCATATTCATTATTTCCCCTCCCCAATACTTATTACTCTTTTATTAACATTTATTTCACAACCTCGGATGAAAATCTAGGGCCTACTCATGAAATCTTACTCCCGTGAAAGCAAAATTCCCATTGTCTTCAGCAGACTGAAAACAGTACAATGGAAGTGGGCTAGAGTCTAACCTTAGATACACCAATGTAAATCCAGAGCAACCCCATTGACTCCAGTGCAGAGTTTGGCCTGTGAGAATGTGGTTTCACCTCAGGAATAAGAAAGGAAAAAACTCGGCAAAACCACAGCAGGAATTAAGAATACTCACCTGCTGAAAGAGAGGGCAATGCAGCAAGCTGCAGCCAGTTACAGCATGGCCACTTCAGGACTGCAGCTGCTTTCAAATTTAAAAGGCCAGTTACCAGAAAGGCAAGGTGGGAAAAATTCCTATTAATAGGCATCCCTGCATGGGGGAGAGTTAGTAGGGATCAAGAAATCAGAAAGAAGGGGGTTACAGTTTTCCTCCTTATTATGGATATTTGATAGGTCTTAATTGGGCTAACATACCTGTGTGTGTGCATCTTAGCTAGTTAGTTAAAGCCCTGTTGTTTTCTCACTCTGGAGAATCTCTCTTTCGCCTTCTAGTGGGAATGCAAGTCTCAAGACATTCAAGCCCTGCTTCACCTTGAGGTAAATCAAGAGTAACTCTTTTGGCCTCCTGGGGTGTTAGTGCAACATGAGATCAGAACCTGGCTCTCTCCATTTTAAATTATAAACCCCACAAAGCTATAAAAGTCTGTACATTTTAAAACCTGAACTGAGGGTCTCAATTTCTGAGCTGGAACTTTTGAAATGTGCTCAGTTGGCCCCGAGGGATTTCAGCTGCTACCTCCATGTTGACTTGTGTTTGTTTGGCAGAGGTTATTGATGGTACCCATTTAAATGTGGGCTCATTAAAGAGAAAACCTCAAGACCAGTCAGATGCTGAGTCTTACCTTTCGGTTGGATTTGAATATAATAGGTCTTCAGATCACAGTCATTTCATAGCTGTGCAGTTTGTGGCCAGCTGAGGGACAGCTTATCTCACTGTCTCTGAGACTTCTGGCACTCCCTAGGGCAAACAAACTATTCAGAAAGCAGGATAGGGCTCTCAGAAGAGAACACAGAGTCAGCTGGGGTTTGAACTCAGATCTGGGGAGTGAAAGTCTCTATGTTAGACTCATTGCACCTGTGGCATAGTGCCAGCCTATGGCCACTGCAGCTATCTAGCAGGAAGTAGGCTAAAGAGACATGAAGAAACTCAGAGATTGGGAGTTCTCCAAGTCAGACGCTGAATCTGATTTTATCTATTGAGTTGTTGATGCACCAATCAAAGGAAAATATTTCACTGAAACCTAAGAACCCCTGCTTCTTCAAGAATACTATAGCACCATTGAGCTCCTTAACTGACAAAGGTTTGCATGTGTGGACCCCACAAGACAGACACTTCTCTTGGGCCTCCATGGAGCAATGATAAAACATGTGATGCTTCTAGAGGCTGAGAACACTCTGAGAACTGAGAAGTCAGTCACTTATTGTTCTCATATGAAGCATCCTGTTTCCCTTCAAGTTCTCTGCCTCTCAGCCTTGCTTTTCTTTCTTTCTTGTGCATGTGAGAAGCTATAACTATAGCACCAGTCTCTCTCCTTCATGGCCGGATATAAGTGCTGAACTTTTTCAGAGATAGAGAGAAGACTGACTGCAATACCATCATTTAAACAAAACTGCACTTCATAGCGCTTGATGTGTTGTACAAAGAAACAGCGCAAAGGGAGAGCTAAAGAAAAGAAATGATGTCATTACTAACTCAACCCTGACTTCAGATTCAAAGGCAGCCTTCACAAGGGGCCTGATTTTATTCATTCCATACTGTGGTCCTTCCCAAAGTTTTGGATGCTGAGCTCCCCATCAGGAAAACGAAACAAATCATGTCTCTCCTTTATTGCTGCCATATGTTGTTAAAGACCTACCCAGGTTAACTTATACATCTGCCATGCTCCCCTCCCCCAACTAGTCCTTCACATTTCCAGCATTGGGAAGCACTGGGGAAGATCTTTGTGATATGATACGTTCTCTCCTTTCTTATGTGCTTTGATGCGCAGTGAAATAGTTACACAATGCTGCCATTTAAATCATCGCTGGGTGTGGTGTATAGGAATTGGTACTATCCCTTTAAGTAGTTTGTAAGCTCTCTAGTGACCCTCGGTGTCTTCTGTGTTTCAGAAGCCGGCAGAATCCTGCCTGAGCAGCAGTGCATAAAATGTAGCTAGGTTTTGATGTTCTATATGTTTAGTAAACATGGTTATGTAAACCCTGGTATAGTAAACACCGTGCCTGTGTTGCTTCTACATATTGTGTACATTGTGTAAAGCAAAAACAACAACACTGGGCATCTCACTGAGTGGGGCAGTTCAAAGGTCAGAGCTATTGTTCAGGCTCTCTGCAAACTCAGTCAGATGTCTCTGCATCAGTTACACTTGGTTCACATTTTGAATGTTGCCCTCACAACCATAACAGCTAGAAATTTACATTTAAAACACAGTGAACACAGAAATTCTGGAGAACAAATGAGAGGTCTGTCTGTGCCCCCCTGGCTTGTTCTTCACCCACACTTTGGCAAACACTACTATAAGACTCAGATTTTTAAGGGTATTTAGGCATTGCTGTGTTCAGTGCTGCAATTCCTAACTGGTTTAGGAGCCTAAATCTCATTTACAGAAGGATTTTATGCACTTAGGAGCCAAAATCTCATTGTGAATCGATGAGATTTAGGTCTCTAAGAGCCTAAATCACTTTTGAAAATGAGATTTTGGCTCCTTAATCAGTTAAGCATTGCAACACTGAGCGCAGCAATGCCTAAATACCTTTAAGAATCTGGGCCTAAGTGCCTCTCTCTCATCCTTGAACCATATTTGGAGAAGGAGGAGGTACTTGTAGGCTTTTAGCCAAAGGGATATCTGTAACCACTGGAATCTGTGCATACAGCATCCCTCCCACGTTACAGAGATATAACCCTGTGATACGCCTGAGGTGTGATGGAGGGCAGGAATTAACGACTAGTTTCTTGCCAGCATTTTTTGTGTGTCTAACCTTTGTTATACATGGTGTAAAAAGAATATTTAATCTTTGGCAAATTAAGTCACATGAATCCCAATCTGGAAGGGAGCCAGAGAGACCTGAAGGAGGTGGCTGCAGACCTTCCAACATTCTCTGGAAGCTAGTGACACCAAAGAAAAACTGGAGAAGGTGAAATCCTCCATGCTGCTACATGTAGCAGGCCCAGAGATGTCGGAAATGTACTCTACATTCCAGCTGGATTACGAAGAGAAGTGCAAACTGCTAGATAAAGTCAGACAAACACTTGAGTGATAGTTTGGTCCACGCAGGCATGGCACTTCATGACATCATACAACGAACTTCTTTGATCTATCCATTCCACCATCCCCACCGAGCCTTTGGTATGTCAGACAAATAGGGGAGCTGATCAGCAGTGGCGGCTCCAGGCACCAGTGCTCCAAGCGCGTGCCTGGGGCGGCAAGCCGCGCGGGGCGGCCTGCCGGTCCCTGCGAGGGCAGCAGTCAGGCTGCCTTCGGCGGCATGCCTGCGGGAGGTCCGCCGGTCCCGTGGATTCGGCGGCAATTCAGCAGCGGGTACGCTGAAGGCACGGGACCGGCAGACCTCCCGCAGGCAAGCCGCCGAAGGCAGCCTGCCTGCCGTGCTTGGGACGGCAAAAAAGCTAGAGCTGCCCCTGCTGAGCAGTCAGCACAAATAACAAAGAATTTGATAAAAATCTTTGGGGGATTCAAGGGCCCCAAATCACAAAACACCTCACCAATGCTGTCTTAGGATCACCATCTCCTGGGCAGAAAGACAACAACTCTAGTGCTGGTATCTAACAGGCTTCCTGAGCCAATGACAGTGTGTACTGAAATGGTTACAAAAAAGCAAAATCCCAGGAAACTAGAACATAAGAAATACTATGTCAATAATGGCAAACAGGTACCATCACAGCATCTGGGAGACAGTGCTAGATTCCAAACAGAAAGTGGCTGGTACCCTGCAGAGCAACTTCTAAACTAAGGTTTTATGTTATCTTAACTAGTCCTGAGAGTCAGTCTTACAGGAGGAATCAAAAATCTAAACATTTTGACCTTTTCAGAATTTTGTTTTCAGCCAAAACAATTTGGCAAGTGCAACACAAATTCGCAAAATGCATTGATTGACTCAAACAAGCATTTTTCTATGAAAAAAAGTTTAGCCTCCCAAAATTTTGCAAGCAAAGATTTCAGGTGGTGGATCCATTCAGCAGCTGATCAGGCCAAAGGGAACTGTTTAGAACAGCTGATCAGTTATAGCTGCATCTTGTCTGTAAAATCTCCAGTGACTTATAGTAAAGCTCTCCCACTAATGGAACAAGTATTCTCCGTTTCACACCTCACACTTGAAATACCTTGCGTGTGATTTAACGGCTTCATGCTAAAGGTTTCCAAAATGCCGACTACTACTTGTTGCCAATATGGGCTTCATGGTATGGAAAGCTGGACACTGAGGAGTTAAGCAAAGCATGTTCTACTAGCACCAGTGGTTTGCTTATTTTGTTTTGATACAAACATACAGTGCTACTTCTGGGTAATAATACAAAGTCCTTGACAAGCTACACAAAGTACAAAAGAGCACTCGGTAATATTCATGTGAAAAAGGTGAGCAGAAGGCCAGTTGGTGATGAAACCTGCTCTTCCATTCAATGAGCCACTTAAAATACATCTATATATACTGTATGTTCTGTTTCAGAAAGCAGCCTGCAGGTGGAACAATCCTAGAAAAGGCCAAATGTGTCTTCTTCCCCCTTCCCAGCCCTCCCTTGCTGTGCCTTCCTGAAACAAAAAGCCAAGTTCCCCAGATGCAAATGAAATCAGTGTGGTGGGAAGCAGCATTTAATACACTACCCATTTCTCCTGTTCTTTTTATATTCTGTTGAATGAGGCGAGAAAAGCTTCAGACAATGGATAAGGTGCCACTTTAGATCACAGCTGGGTGGATACTTCAGCAGCTATTGCTCATGGTGAGTAAGGTTGACAAAACATGTGTGTCTAACCCCAGTGGGGCCCATTCATTTGTTCCATCTTTCCTCACTTACAACATAACCTTTTCTGGGAGGAAGAATGGACTTCTGGTTAAAGCCTGGGGATCAATTCCCAGCTCTGCTACAGACATCTCATGTGATCTAGGGCAGTGGTTCTCAAACTAGGGCTGCCGCTTGTTCAGAGAAAGCCCCTGGCGGGCTGGGCCAGTTTGTTTACCTGCCGCATCCGCAGGTTCGGCCGATCGCTGCTCCCACTGGCTGCGGTTCGGCGCTCCAGGCCAATGGGGGCTGCGGGAAGCGGTGCGGGCCGAGGGACGTGCTGGACACCCTTCCTGCAGCCCCCATTGGCCTGGAGCGGTGAGCTGCAGCCAGTGGGAGTCGCGATTGGCCAAACCTGCAGACACGGCAGGTAAACAAACCGGCCCGGCCCACCATGGGCTTTCCCTGAACAAGCGGCGGCCCTAGTTTGAGAACCACTGATCTAGGGCACATCACCTAGTCTTCCTGCATCTCGTTCCCCATCTATAAAATGGGAATAGTAGCACTTCCCTGCCTCACAGGGGTGTTGTGTGGATAAAAATCCATTAACAACTGAGACATGTTCAGATACTCTGGCCAATGGGGGCCATAGAAGTCCTTAGACAGAAATAGACCTGCAGAGATTCTGCCTAAGCTGCCCTACCCTGGAACAGATTCTGGGACTAAGACATTTCTGAAAGGCAAACTTATAAGGACTAGGGCCCAGAGCCTCAAAGGTATGTAGGTGCCTAACTCCCATTGATTTCAGTTTTCAGAGTAGCAGCCGTGTTAGTATGTATCCGCAAAAAGAACAGGAGTACTTGTGGCACTTAGAGACTAACAAATTTATTAGAGCATAAGCTTTCGTGGGCTACAACCCACTTCTTCGGATGCATATTGAGTGAAACATATATCGAGGAGATATATATACACACATACAGAGAGCATGAACAGGTGGGAGTTGATTTCAGTGGGAGTTAAGTGCCTAAATACCTCTGAGGATGTGGGCCTAGATGGCTCAGGGAATTGGTAATGAGATGAAGAAACTTTCACTGCTAGGTCACTGGTTTTAATCAAATCCTGGCTGGCAATATGGACAAAGTTGTTACTGTCTGATAGCTCTTTGGTAACCTGTGTACAATGACATAATGGTATCAGTCCAGGTCTTAGTGAACAGGTGTCTGCATCACAGAGAAACCCCAGCACCAGCTGGTGTCCTCGCTTATTGACTTGACAAAAAGTCATTCTGCAAAATGCTTTAATTCTGTTTTAAAAAGGCACAACATATTAAAACAAAGAATAGAAAAGTCAAGCAAAAATGAAAAATGAAAAATAAATAAATAAATAAAAAGGACACATTCCTGGGTACATTTGCAAAGGAGAAATAAGAAATACAGACCCAGATCCACAGTGGTGGCAAGGACAAAAGCTCCCTTGAATTCAGTGTAGCTATGTCCATTTACACCAGCTGAGGATCTGACTCATGGATAATAAAAAGAGTGGGACAGGAAAAGTTTGTTAAAGAGATAAACAGCCGGACTCTAATTTCAATTATGCCATTGTAAATCTGGAGTGGCTCCACAGAAGTCAAGAAGCTACACAAGTGTAAATTTAACTGAGGGACTATTAAGATAATTGGGACTATTAAGATAAGATTTTAGAAGAAATGTAAAGGAAGGCAAAGACATAGTAGAATGAATCAATGTTGAAGCTTAGTCCACCATAAGAGTGGGGAAAACAGAGGAACCAAAACAGGTAAAAAGATACCCAAATGTCTCAGGCACGAGAGCGGGAAGAACAAGAGGCAATATAGAGAGTTATTAGGGATGGGTTGAGGCAGTCACAGGAAAGGTAGAAAAGGCTGGAAGTAGAATCTTAAACTTGAGGCCTAATTTAGAATTCCCTCACACCAGTATAAATCCAGAGTGATTCCACCAAAGACAATGGAGTTACACCATGTAGAGCTGCTGTAAGTGAAAGGAGAGTTGGATCCTTAATGTGGACATGGATACACTGGAAACTTCAAAGCACTCCCGCAGCAGCGCTTTGAAATGCGAGCGCTGGGAGAGAGGTCTCCTAGTGCTCCTGGTAATCCACCTCCACGAAGGGATTAGATCCCAGCTCCCAGCTCGGAGCCTGTTTACACTAGCGCTTTAAAGCGCTCTGACTCACTGCGCTCAGGGGGGTGATTTTTCACCCCCCTGAGCCAGCAAGTTAGAGCACTATAAAATGTAAGTGAAGTCAAGCCCTATGGAAATGAATTGATGGCCAGGGCAACTGAAGATGCAGTGGGGAGACTGTGACAGACTGCACCCCGGTATTCACCCCTTGCACACTATTGTAATAATCGTTGCACAAAGTATGCCCTGTGAGGTATCATTTGAAAGCTCATAATTTGCTGATCTTTATTGTCCCGGTAAAATATGTGTGGCAACATTGTATGTAAAGTTATAAGATTCCACTGTATGATGTAAGTAACGCTTTTTCCAAGTCTGGGGAGTGGCTAAACCAGTCCCTCAGAGACAAAGGGCAAGCTGACACCTCAACCAGGTGTAAACAAGGTCAATGGGCCATCAGCTGCGAAATGGCCATTCTTTGGTAGGAAAGGGGATGTGGGTGAAAAATCTTATTTTAGTGAAGAAACAGCATGGGGTTCCTGTCCACACAGACTGACTGCCCCCATACTCCCAGTTGGTAATGCTTCTCAAAGGGGCGGGGAGAGGACTATAAAAAGAAAGGAGCTACACAGCAGCAAAGCAGTGTAAAGGGCACCCCAGGTTACAGGGCAGGAGGACACACCTACTCATTAGTCTGGATTGTACCCTGTGTATGTCACAGTGACATATAAGAAATGTGCAAGAGCATAGTGGAAAAAAAACCTGAGTGGTTTATGAGAAGAAGCAGAAATGCCAGTTGCTGCTGAAGAAAATTACAGCACTCAAGGCAGGTGATAACAAGAGCAGGAACAAGAAGATTAGGTAAAGTGAGAGAGAAAAAGGCAGATTCTAGAAATACTAAGGAGATGGCAAGAACAGGCTTTCATGATGACTAGAGAACATTTTCGCTTGAGGATAACAAAAGGTTAAAAAAAATAGCCTCCAATTTTCCAGAGGAAGTAGCAGAAGTGAGAAATTTAATCCAATTGCAGCGGCGAGATTCTTGGAGAGAAGAAAGAATGAAAGGAAAATTTAAAAAGTTAATTTTCATCAAGGCTCAGTTTAGAGAAGAGTTGAGATGTCTAGAGAAACAACACAGAGACTGTGAGAAAGCGAACAAGATGAGAGGAGTAATGGAAAGTTAAGGAAGTTGGGCTGGGAGTTAAGGAAAACCTGAGGACTACTGGTTTGGAAAAATGGAAAATTGTTTTTTCGCCTAAACAATTTTTTTCCCACAAAAACTGGTAATTCTGGAACTTCCAGTTAAAAATGTACATTCCCCATTCTTCATAAAGCAACATGAAATTGTGAATATTGCATCATATTAAGGAGCAGGAAGAAATTGCAAGCACCATCTGAAATTCACAGGTACAGAAAAAAATTGTTGGCTTGCCACAGAAAATTACAAATTTTCATTGAAAAAAATAAAAGCCCCCAAAGCAAAGTATTTCTGCCTAAACCAGAACATTTCTGTCTGGATATGCCACCGCGGTGTAGTTCAGCTGTCTCATCTCCCCATTCTCCTCTATGAGCTGGACAACTCAACTGGACTTCATCTCTTATGATGATCTCACCTCTCACCTGCCCTTAACATGAGGGGTGCTCATGGTGCATCATGAGAGACGTAATCTGACCCAGGAGCCCAGCCTATGGAGGAGAATGGGATCATGAGACATCTGATCTATAACTCCCATGATGCACCGTAGAGGCATTTTGGTATCTATATATTTCCTTTTTTTAGGTGAAATATTTCAGTTTTGGAATTTTTGCCAAAATTTTGGAATATTCCATAGACTCATAGACTCATAGACTTTAAGGTCAGAAGGGACCAATATGGTCATCTAGTCTGACCCCCCGCATGATGCAGGCCACAAAAGCTGACCCCCCCACTTTCCCTTAACTCTGCTGTTGAAGTCTCCAGATCGTGATCTAAAGACTTCAAGTCTCAGAGAATCTTCCAGCTTGCGACCCCTGCCCTATGCTGCGGAGGAAGGCGAAAAACCTCCAGGGCCACTGCCAATCTACCCTGGAGGAAAATTCCTTCCCGACCCCAAATATGGCGATCAGCAGAACCCCGAGCATACAGGCAAGATTCTCTAGCCAGACCCTCATTTTACCAGCGATGGCCGTTATTGCCTAATTGATTAGAATCACGTAATCCCATCAAACCATTCCCTCCATAAACTTATCTAGCCTAATCTTGAAGCCAGAGAGGTCTTTCGCCCCCACCGTTTCCCTCGGAAGGCTGTTCCAAAATTTCACCCCTCTGACGGTTAGAAACCTTCGTCTAATTTCAAGCCTAAATTTCCCCACGGCCAGTTTATATCCATTTGTTCTCGTGTCCACATTAGCACTGAGCTGAAATAATTCCTCTCCCTCCCTGGTATTTATCCCTTTGATATATTTAAAGAGAGCAATCATATCCCCCCTCAGCCTTCTTTTGGTTAGGCTAAACAAACCAAGCTCCTCGAGTCTCCTTTCATAGGAAAGGTTTTCCATTCCTCGGATCATCCTAGTTGCCCTTCTCTGTACCCGTTCCAGTTTCAGTTCATCCCTTTTAAACATAGGAGACCAGAACTGCACACAGTACTCCAAGTGAGGTTTCACCAGCGCCTTGTATAACGGAAGCAGCACCTCCCTGTCCCTACTAGAAATACCTCGCCTTATGCATCCCAAGATCGCATTAGCTTTTTTCACAGCCACGTCGCATTGCCGACTCATAGTCATCCTGCGATCAACCAGGACTCCGAGGTCCTTCTCCTCCTCAGTCACTTCTAACCTATGTGTCCCTAGCTTATAACTGAAATTCTTATTAGTCATCCCTAAATGCATCACCTTACACTTCTCACTATTAAATCTCATCCTATTACTATTACTCCAATTTACAAGGTCATCCAAGTCTCCCTGCAGAATATCCCGATCCTTCTCCGAGTTGGCAATGCCTCCCAACTTTGTGTCATCCGCAAACTTTATCAGCCCACTCCTACATTTGGTTCCGAGGTCAGTAATGAATAGATTAAATAAAATCGGACCCAGAACTGAACCTTGAGGAACCCCACTGGTGACCTCCCTCCAATCTGACAGTTCACCTTTCAGTACTACCCGCTGCAGTCTCCCCTTTAACCAGTTCCTTATCCACCTCTGGATTTTCCTATCGATCCCCATCTTATCCAATTTAACCAATAATTCCTCATGCGGAACTGTATCAAACGCTTTACTAAAATCGAGGTATATTAGATCCACCGCATTTCCTTTATCTAGAAGGTCTGTTACTTTCTCAAAGAAGGAGATCAGGTTGGTTTGGCACGACCTGCCTTTCGTAAACCCATGTTGTAATTTGTCCCAATTGCCATTCACCTCAAGGTCCTTAACTACTTTCTCCTTCAAAATTTTTTCCAAGATCTTACATACTACAGAAGTTAAACTAACAGGCCTGTAGTTACCTGGGTCACTTTTTTTCCCCTTCTTGAAAATAGGAACCACATTAGCTATTCTCCAGTCCAACGGTACCACCCCTGAGTTTACAGATTCATTAAAAATTGTCGCCAAGGGGCTCGCAATTTCTCGCGCCAGTTCCTTCAATATTCTAGGATGAAGATCATCTGGTCCGCCCGATTTAGTCCCGTTTAGCTGGTCAAGTTTGGCTTCCACCTCTGATACTGTAATGTCTATCCCCCCTCCTCTATTCCCCTCTGTCCTACTCCCTCTATTCCTAAACCCTTCATTAGCCTTATTAAAGACCGAAGCAAAATATTCATTTAGATATTGTGCCATGCCTAGATTATTCTTAATTTCCACTCCATCCACATTCTTCAGCGGTCCCACTTCCTCTTTCTTTGTTTTCTTCCTATTTATATGGCTATAAAACCTCTTACTATTGGATTTAATTCCCCTTGCAAGGTCCAACTCTACACGGCTTTTGGCCTTTCTCACCGCATCCCTACATGCTCTAAACTCAATAAGGTAGGTTTCCTTGCTGATCCCTCCCTTCTTCCATTCTCTGTACGCTTTCTGTTTTTTCTTAATCGCCCCTTTGAGACTCCCGCTCATCCAGCTAGGTCTAAATCTCCTGCCCACTAATCGTTTTCCCTTTCTCGGGATACAGGCCTCAGACATCTCATGCAACTTCTGCTTGAAATAATCCCAGGCGTCATCTGCCTTTAGATCCCTAAGTATGTTAGCCCAATCCACTTCCCTAAGTAGTTGCCTTAATTAATTAAAGTTGGCCTTTTTGAAATTGTAAACCTTAGTTACAGTATCATTTCTGTTAATCCTTCCATTTAGTTTAAACCGAATTAGCTCATGGTCACTCGAGCCAAGGTTGTCCCCTACAACCATTTCTTCAACGAGGTCCTCACTACTCACCAGCACTAAATCTAAAATGGCATCCCCCCTTGTTGGTTCAGTTACTACTTGATGAAGGAATTCATCTGCTAGCACGTCTAAGAACATCTGAGCCCTATTATTGTTACTAGCATTTGTTACCCAATCTATATCTGGGAAGTTAAAGTCCCCCATGATGACACAGTTCTTATTAGTTTTTACTTCCCTAAAAACATTAAGTAGTTCTCTGTCCGCCTCCAGGCTAGATCCCGGCGGTCTATAGCACACCCCAAGCACTATCTCGGGGGAGGCTCTAGTAGTTCTTTTATGCAGTGTAATTATTGCCCATACAGACTCCGTCTTATCCATTCTATCACTTATTATTTCTTTACATTTTAGCTCATTATTGACATATAATGCCACTCCCCCACCTTTACCTTTTTTCCGGTCATTCCTAAACAGCACATACCCTTCCATACCTGTACTCCAGTCATGACTACCGTTCCACCACGTTTCGGTTATTCCTACGATATCAGGTTTCATTTCTTGGACCAGGAGCTCCAATTCCTCCATTTTGTTACCTAGGCTTCTCGCATTGGTGTATAAACATCTTACCGTATGCTGTCTATCCTTTCTCCCATTAGTTATGCAATTTGGAACGGACCCCATGCTGTCCATCCGCCCCCTCTTTCTTATGTCCAATTCCCTACCCCTACCTATGTCTGTGCTTATCTCCTCACACTCCTTTTCAGTGTTGGAATCTGGCATGGAGATTAACTGAACATCTCCCAACCGTCTCCCCCAAGTTCCTAGTTTAAAGCCCTTTTGATGAGATGAGCCAGCCTCCCTCCTAGAAGTCTATTCCCTTCCCTACTCAGGTGAAGTCCATCCCGCGAGAACAGCTGTCTGTCCCCGAAAGCCTCCCAGTGGCCATACATCCCAAAGCCCTCCTTATAGCACCACTCCCTTAGCCAGCTATTTATCCTCACAATTCTGTCAGCCCTTTGCTGTCCTTCTCTAGGAACAGGCAGAATCCCACTAAAGATAATCTGAGCCTCCACTTCCTTAAGTGTCTTCCCCAGCCTGGCATAATCTCCCTTAATTCTCTCTAGCGAGAACCTAGCTGTGTCGTTCGTTCCTACGTGAAGGATGATCAAAGGGTTCTTACCTGCTCCTTTTAGGATCCTTTTCAACCGCAGGTCCACATCCCTTATCTTAGCGCCCGGCAGACAGCACACCCTTCTGTTTTCTGGGTCCGCCCTGGTCACAGGCCTGTCCAACCTCCTCAGCAAGGAGTCTCCAATCACATAAACCTGCCTTTGCCTGGTGACAGTACTCTGTACAAATCTATCCCCTGTTCCCTGTAGTCGTACCTCCTGTGTCCCTCTATTTTCTCTTATAGTCCCCCTAGTGCCATCCTCTATCCTACTGGGGCCCGGTATTGGTGCTGTCTCCATCAACTCCTGCCCTCTCTCTATCGGACTAGCCGCTCTTCTCTTCTTCCTCTGCCTCCCACCATCAGTTACCACCTGCTGCCTCTCTTCCTCGTTATCCAAACACTCAAACCTGTTCCTGAGTTCTATTCCCCCCTCACTAGCCCTCCTTTTCCTTGGCCTGCTCCTCACAGTCACATGCTTCCACTGATCTTGCTCTGCCCCTGACCTTCCCCCCTCACAGACCATAGCCTGTGCTTCCACCTGCACCCCTGAGCATTCCCCTTCTGCCACACCCAGCTTCTGCTCCATTAGCTGCTCGAATCCCCTTCTAAACTCTACCATAGTATCTACCTGCATCTGGAGCCCTCTAATCTTTTCCTCTAGCAGGTCTATTAGGCGGCATTTCATGCAAACATACCTTTGTTCAGGTTCCCCAGCGAGGACCATGTACATACCACAGCTGCCGCATGCAATCATCTGCATAGTGTCCCCCGCTGCTTGGCTCATGGCTGCTGTGGTCTCTGCCTGCTGCTCCTGGGACAACAAAGCACACCGCGCGCCGCGCCCTCCTACCTCCCCTTCCACCTCCCCCTGTAAACTCCCACTTAAACTCCCCTGTTAGCAGCCCTGTTTACCGGCTCCTGGTGCCGCTCCTCGCAGCAGAAACCCAACCCAACCCCCATTTTCCAATCAGCTGAGATTCCTAGTTGAATATAGAACAGGGGTAGGCAACCTATGGCATGTGTGCCAAAGGCAGCACGTGAGCTGATTTTCAGTGGCACTCACACTGCCCCTGTCCTGGCCACCGGTCTGGGGGACTCTGCATTTTAATTTAATTTTAAAAGAAGCTTCTTAAACATTTTAAAAACTTTATTTACTTTACATACAACAATAGTTTAGTTATATATTATAGACTTATAGAAAGAGACCTTCTAAAAACGTTAAAATGTATTACTGGCACGTGAAACCTTAAATTAGAGTGAATAAATGAAGACTCGGCATACCACTTCTGAAAGGTTGCTGACCCCTGATATAGAACATTCAATAGACATAAACCCAAGCAGAGAAGTTTGGATCTGAACTTTCCTCAAGTGTGCTCAGGGGGGTATTTGGATTCAGAGTTCTAGCTGACGTCTATTATAGAGCGATGCCTCAAAATTCCAGTCCCAGTGCAGACTGACCCAAAGTCCTAAAGGGTGGGGATCTGGTTCTGTTCAATCTCTAACAGTGACCCTTGCATTTCGGCAAACTCCGAGGCTAATTCTGACCTCACACGGGTGTGAATCAAGAGTAACTCCATGGTACTCAATGACGTTGCTTCCACTGATGCTCAGAGTTTCTTCTTACATTTGCATTTCCAATATCCATTTTTCTTTCAGAGCCTAACTCACTTTCAGTAATTAATTGCATTTACAGATAGACCTGGGCTTAACTCCCTTCACCCGCTCTTCAGATGTGCTCATCATCAACTCCCCTATTCACTAGTATAGTCTGCATCCGTAGCATGCATAGAATATGATACAATGGCATCATCTGCATTCACAAAGAAGTTTCAACCTTTTTCTGCCAATAGTTGAAAGACTGCATATCCAAGTCCCATTTTGAGACCTATTGAAAGCCACATGAGGGATGATCAGATTTTTCTGTAACTGTCTTTTCCCTCTGTTCTTGGCTTTTAATCAGCTAAAACTGGTGGCTAGCTAGATAATTCAGGCCCCTGTTCAGCAAAGTACTTAAGCACGTGCCTAATTTTAAGCACATGGATAATCCCATTGACTTCATTGCCTTATTCATATGATTAGAGTTAGGTATGTGCTTAACTAGGGCCCCAGCATTAAAGTAAGAGAGACGACACTTTTCCAGTCACTAACTTTTTATTCAACATAAGTGCTTGTTGACAGCACAAATCATTTTCTTACATAAGCACTGAGGGTCTGATCCTGCTCCCATTGAAACATGGACTGACTTCAGTGGGCTAGGATCCAGCCCTAAAATATAGGGCAATAGGGGGGCGAGATAGCTCAGTAGTTTGAGCATTGGCCTGCTAAACTAAGGGTTGTGAGTTCAATCCTTGATGGGGTCACTTGGGGATCTGGGGCAAAATCAGTACTTGGTCCTGCTAGTGAAGGCAGGGGGCTAGACTCAATGACCTTTCAAGGTCCCTTCCAGTTCTAGGAGATGGGATATCTCCATTAATTATTATTACATACAGAAGGGAATACAAATAGTTGAGATAGTGCAGGCTATGACTTGCTGAAGGTATACACAGGGTAGGATTTTCCAAACTGCTGAACCTTTCCCTAACTCTGCTCCCACTGGAGACAATAGTAAAACTCTCATTGACTGCAATGGCAGGAGAGTTTTGCCAGCACTGAGTGCTTTGGAAAATCCTGTTAATATTGTTTTCATAAAAGTTATATCAATATTTTATCAGTTCATTTTATTTGGCCCCTCTTTCCCCAAATAGTTTAGTTGTTAATCTCAAGCAAGCAGTGAAGTGGCTCCCTTCTCTTTGTTATTTTCTTCTGGTCAACCACATTTCTATAGATGGCCTTTATTCTTGCAACCACAGTCATGAAAATACTAAATCGATGTTTAATTTCAGCAAAGCAGGACATTTTCCTAATGCCATGGTAATAGTAATGTTGGCGTTAATGACCCAGACATCAACTTTCTATCGTCAGGTCTTTCAAACTTGGGCCAATCTCAGAAGATATTAAGATGATTTCCGATAATTGGCACCCTCCCTCCATTATTTTGCTGTGAATTTTGAGTCTACGTGGTTTAGCAAAACTGGTGTATGAAAACATCTAGTCATAACTTTCCACTGGGATACTCTCTGTGGGGCCGGGGGAGAACTATCAGTGCTCATAGTAGCTAGTGTTCTATCCTTCCAATCCAATTTTCTATCTTATTTCTTTTTCCCCACCTAACCTTACATAATCAATATTGCCCTGCAGTTCTGTATAAAAAAGTGCATACAATGTACCCATTTGGTTTATTTTTACCAGAGATTTGATTATCTTGTAATTTCCTTACCTAGTTCTCTGGTGAGGATAAATCTATGATTTTGTAAAGAATGTCTTAACTGCAAGAAATTACTGCCTTTCTAATTTATGTTCCTATTCTAGTTGTGTGAAAGGTTTTAGCTCAGTTTTGTTAAATTCATTTTCTTATATATTTTAATCTTTTTTGGTACCTATTTTTCCTCTTACCTCTTTTGTGAAACTGGGATATTCTACATAGTGGTATATTTAGAAAGGTCCCTGGAAAGTGCTAGTTGTTTTCTCGCATCTTTCCATATTTGCAACATTTTGGAAATCCAGGGATTAGACAACAACACTTTTGTCAAGACTCTTCCCCAATGAAGAACTGATCAATGTTAATTAAATGTTGCGCCCTCAGGCTTTAGACAGAGAAATAACAGCAACATCAAGGTGAGGCAGAACTCGGGTAATATGTTCTCTTTGTTTTGAACAGTCTTTCAGAATAGGAGTGGATGTTAACAGGAGTTAACCACAGTAACATGCAACTGGGAGAGTGAACACAAGGGCTGGTCCATTTTCCTGGGAATGGAATGGAATTTACCATGGTTCAAACAATGCAAAAACAGATACGTGGTATTAATTATTTAAGGCTCTTCACCACATCTCTGTGAAGTATTATTCTTAAATAGAGGAGAAAAAGCTTTGTGGTGATGACGCAGGAAACAGAATGCCAGGTTTGTTGGTAGCCAGAGAGCTTTACAAGCCTCCTGCAAAAAGCCTCCCAGGAAAACTTTTCCTGGGGTTTTTATTATCTCCTTACTTTGTTTACAACTCTTCTTAGTGGTTACATTTTTGCGCAAACAGAAGGCAGGCAGTATACATGCACATGAGATTACAAACCCATCTTTTGAGCGCGTGGACACCAGCTGCAAAGATGATGTCATTGTTGCCAATAAGTTTTCCAAACATATACGCTAGGACAAGGTCATTCCTGCCTCATTGCCAAGGGAACAGTTTGCCGTTCTTCAAGGCTTATGATTAGGGAGCAACACATTCCTACAAAGCTTGACTCATGGCTGGCTGAAAACAGCATATAATGAGAATAAGGGTAACATTTTCAAACTAGGAAGCTCAGAAGTGGGCATCAAAACACTACAACTAGACACCTAAATAAATGCGGTCTGATTTTCAGAGGTCCTGATGTGCAATTAACTTCAATGGAAGTTGTGTGTGCTTAGCATTTCTGAAAATAAAGGTGCCCAGTGTAGACACATAAGTCTAAAAACTTGAATTGAAAGTTGCTATAATTTACCACCTCAGTAGGGAACACTACTGAAGACCTGGAGCAATGTTAACTAATCAGATGGCCTGTGCAAAAAGGTGCATGCTAACTGGCTATCACTGAGTCTGGTGAAAGCTATTTCTCAACTCTGAATAATACATTGGTTTTTTTAATCTTGGGTGTCAGCTTAATACCTTTGGAACATTAATGTAAAATGAAAACCTGTGACACTTGAATTTCATAGCCATAATGTAGGGGTTTACTGATAAATTCTGAATGCCTTCTTGAGATCTATGTTATAATACGAGTACAATGCAAACTTCATGTTTCAATTAACAAAGATTTTATTGTTACTCAAGATGCATATTAGTCTGGACTGGTATATCTTGATGTCCATATCAAAATACATCAATGGCCCTGATTTTTCTCTCATTTAGACTAGCGTAAATCAGGAGTAACTCCACTGAAGTTAATCCTTTGATTTATGGGGAATTCTGAAAGTGGAACATTGGAACTAAAGGATTAAGACATATTGGAATAAATATTCTGTACCAGTTGTGAAATATTGATACAAATCTTTATATTTTCTCCCTGGAACATGCTTCCATTCTTCTACACCTGTCAAATACAACTTTGCTTTACACTCATCTCACTGTATAATATGCAAACAAGTTGGATTGCAAGTCTAGATTTATAAATGCAGTGCAGTGTAATGTAGTGAAGGGAACTCTAGCTTGTTTTAGTTGGAGACAAGACATGTAAATTACCAGTCATCTTCAATAATTTAGTCTGATATGACATTATGATGAAAGCTGAATAAACTGCCGGCAGCTGTGGTCTTACTTTCTGCACTTCTGTTATAGAATTAAGACTCTTCTAGAGATTATGCAATGGACTATATTGTCCAGTAGAGGTAACTCATCACATGGAAGTTATTAATACTCCATTAACAAATATGTTTTGATAGCTAAAAAGAACAAAGCAATTTTACCAAGGGCAGCCAAACAAGTCTAAAAGCTCCTATCCCCTTAGCAGCAGAATAAACACGTCAGGTTGGTTATGAACATGAAAGAGATATGTTAGCAGCTCTTGAAGACAACAGCCATTAAGCTATTAATAGTCCTTCATTTTATTGACTAGGGTTTTATACAATACAATTCATTGCATCTTTCATGCTGCGTCTCAAGCTGTATCCCAAACCGATTTGCAGAGTTAAATAATACAAGACAGTATATGCTATAAATTACAAGAAATGGTGGTGTAAAAGTCGTATGGTGAATAATTAAAGCCTTTGTTCGCAAGGACTGGAACAGAGGGAGACAGCAGTGCTGAGCATAAACCAAGGAGAAAAACATGTTCTCTGATGCGACTTGAAGCAACAAGGGAGCTGAGAGGCACAGGAAAGCTGTTTGAGATGGCAGGGGTTGTAGAGACAGGGCTCTCAGATCATTACTGACCAACTTTTTGGACAGAAAAGAGGCCAGAGCTAGTTGAGACAAGGCCCTGGAGTTTTTAAAAGCCCAGATGGCAAATTTAAACTGGACCATGACATGAATGAGGAACTCACTTACCCCTGTGCCTCTGGCCCCATTACCTGGGGGGAGGCTAGGCAGGGAGGTTTCATGTTTTCCTTAAGACTCTGTGCAGGTATACAGCCAGGTCTCAACCTGGCCCTACATTTTAATTGCATCCAAGCAGATGTAGTCTATGTCAAACACCAGCTGGGGAGACTTTCCAGACTTTCCAGGGGTATATCACGGACATATCAATGCTCCCCTGAGCTCTGGAGTTGCTGCTGTAATAAAGAGGCAAAGCAGCACTTCTGGGTGAGTAATGAGAGATGAGAGATAGCTGATGTGCCTGGCTTTCTCATTCAACGCAATGGCCTCACATTACATGTTTACTACAGCTACCAGAGGAGCAATATGGGACGTCATTGTGAAGTGTGATCAGTAATAAATGATTAATTAATGGCTTCTAAATGGGCTGAGTTCATTATGCAGTGGTGAGAATGTGAGGAGAGCAATTATTAAAAAATTCATATGTTCCTGGCCATAGAACGTATAAATATTCCAAAGTGCCCTTTGATTACAAAGTGGAAGACACTTTGCTTGCACACCACATTTTTCTTATTACTTGCCAACAAACAAAGGCAATGCATGTGCTTGGCAGGCTCCCTGAACATGCTTTGATGACATTTACTGCTTGCAGGCAAAATGGCTGAGTGCATTTTTCTGGAGTGTTTGTTTGGAGTCTTTGATTAGATAAGCTAATGGCCCCCAAGGGCCTGGGAATATAGTTCGCCCATATTTGCACAAAGCCAGTTGACAGAGTACAGGGCTGCGAGTCAGCAGAATTAGATGCTATTCCTGCTCTGTCACTAACTCACTATGTGGACATCAGCAAGTCACTTAATTGCCTGGTGCCTCAGTTTCTCCAACTCTAAAATGGGGATAATGATGCTGTGACTCACCTTTGTAGAAAACTTTGAGAGCTAGTAGTATTAAGTACTATTATTACTTCATATTCAGGATGCTTTACAAATCTGAAGTACACAACATCTTGTGAAGCAGGCAATTAACTATCATCCTTCCTACTATACAGATAGTGAAGCTAATGTATAGAGATTAAAACTTGATTTTCAATTGCGCCTCAACCCGGCCTCTGTTTTCACAGCTGAAATTTTGCACCAGCAAATAACTGTCTACATTCCTGCATTTACAATGAGAACATGACTATTAGCAGTTTGCCATCTAATTCAGTGATTTAGAGGTGCAAATAGGCAGTGAGATGTCTGTTAGCATTTGTGCCTACAACTCACTGCATGTGCAAAAATGTGGATGCAATTATTTGTTGCAACTGCAAAAAATGGAGACTGTTTCTGGGGAAAAAAAAAAAAAAAGCAATGCCACAATGACTGGCCAAAAGACAGAAAGAATCAGTGAACAAGCTAGATAAAGAACTCACGAGTGGCTGGCTCCCAGTGCAGTGCTCAGATCACTAGACCAAACTTGTCGGATGCCCAGATGCCACAGAGATGGGCGCTATAGAAACAAGCGTACATTAATATTGCTACCATATCTGGTGGGGCCAAGTGCGTTTGTTGACTAAGAGAGAGATAGGGCTTCACAGTTTCCCCTCTCACTCCCTGCAGCCTTCCTCCCACAAACACACTCAGCTCAGCAACCTACCCTCAGAGGCCGCTCTAGCTAGAAGTGAACATTGGATGGCAGATTTTTGGATGGCTGCCTAGGGTGTCAGATCTGTCCTGTCTGGCCCTCCATCATGCTGGAGGGGCAGCTGGGCCAAACCTGAGTGGCACTGTGAACCTGCACACTGGGTCTCAATGCCACCCACTGAAATTTGGCTTAGTCACTCTTTCATCATGACCGAGGGGTGGCCAGGCCAAATCTGTCATGCTAGGCCAACGGGGATGAGAGTGGCAAACTGAAGTTTTGCCTAGGGTGACAGATTATCTTGAGAGGCCTCTGATTACCCTGTCCCCTGCCTGTGTCATATTTTTTCCCCATGGGGTGTCCCTGTCTCTGCATGTTCATATGTAGCAGTTGCCTCTTGCTCCTCAAAGCTCTTTCCATTGGATGCAGCTCAAAGGATCCTCTGGCACATCTATAGCCCAAGAGCATCTGCTGCACAGGACTGAAAAATACTGTTAGAAGGTCTACCAGAAAACAACAGTGCACTACTGGCTCGTTAGTTTTGAGACTAATCTATCGGTTCCCCCAAAGTGTGGTGCAGCTGCCGACTTAGCCTATCTCTAAGGCCTTCTCTGAGCCCATAGTCCATGCCAGTTGATCCTTATGACTATGCTGGCAAAACGTGTTAACTTGACAGTGCTGGAGAATAAGGTCTTCGGTTGCCCATGGAAAAGGTGCAGCCACTAGCAATGCAAGCTGACCCCCTTGAGCACTCTGCCAATGAACATATTCAAAACAGACCAGCTCTAGAGGTCATCCAGAGACTCCAGGAAGTCCACTGGGGACTTTGTAGTGACTACTGATTGTATGTGGAAGGCGCTGAGGTACCACAATGATGGGAGGCAGTATAAAACCCTAATATAGACAGATGACTCCATTCAGCCCTTGGCCTCTCTGCTAAGGTGACCCACAGTAGGAGAGAATGGGTCTTTATCCCCCTTTAATGGCTGGTTCAGTTGTGAGGAATTCCTGCTGTTGAAGGCAATGCAAGCTAGTGTGTAACCAGCTAAGGGATCATAATTTAACAAAAGGGATGCTGCCAAACAAAGCCTTTGATGCTGGGCATTGAGGGAGGAGGAAGAAATAGCCCTTTAGTGTTTGAGAAATGCTCCCAGTTGGCTTTTGCTCCTACAGCTAATTAAACTTTCATTTTCAAATATCTCCAATGGCCAGAGATGGGGCACTATCTGGGGAGGGCTCTGAGTTACTACAGAGAATTCTTTCCCAGGTATTTGCCTGGTGGGTTTTGCTCACATGCTCAGGGTCTAACTGATCGCCATATTTAGGGTCAGGAAGGAATTTTCCCCTAAGTCAGATTGGCAGAGAACCTGGATTTTTTCCACCTTCCTCTGCAGCATGAGGCACGGGTCACTTGCAGGTTGAAACTAGTATAAGTGGTGAATTTTCTGTAACTTGAAGTCTTTAAACCATAATGTGAGGACTTCAGTAACTCAGCCAGAGGTTAGGGGTCTATTACAGGAGTGGGTGGGTGAGGTTCTGTGGCCTGCAACGTGCAGGAGGTCAGACTAGAGGATCATGATGGTCTCGTGTGATCTTAAAGTCTATGAGTCTATGCTCTGTATGGCTTTATTACATTTTCCTATTCATCCAGTTTATTGATTGGGTTTCCCTTCTCTCCTCTGCTTTGCAATGGGTAAATATGTATTGCCCTGAAACCTTGCTCACATTCTAAATGTTCTTGAAAATTCTGCAGAGGGTCAGAAACAGCCATTCCCTTAACCTCCATGCAAACAAACCCCTCTTAGCACAAACGTGGGGGGCAAAGGGGGAGAAGTGAATCAAAAAGCAGTGTGATTGAAGTAAAGAGCAGTTGCTTGGGCATTAGAATGAATGCTCAGGAATACACTGTTTCCATATGTGCCCTGCTCCCATTGAGACACTGCATCCAGCTTCCAGTGAGGTCCCTGCTATCCGATTCCAAGTAAATAACGTGTCTCACAAAGGAAGCAATCCCTGCATGATTCATGCGTACAGATGGCTGCTATTTTCTCCCTGGTTCATCAATAGATGCACAGTCCCTTGCACAAACGTCTGTGAAGGGAAGGAGATCTCAAAAGGAAGGAACTAAAGGGATAAATGTTACTCACTGCGGCACATGGCATGAACCCTCAGAGAGGAGACTGTGTAAATCTTTGAAGTGGCTCCCTACCTTGCCCATAAAAAAATAATGAGGATGATGATGAGGAAGACCTCTCAGAATAACCCGTGGAGCTGAGCTGAGACTTCCTTTTGTTTTATTAAAAACATGAAATGTTAATCAAGCTCTCAAACCAAGACACTTTCCCCATGTCAAAACCAGAGTGTAGTTAATATGGTACCTGTCTGATTGACTGCTCTTTGGGCCACGTTCAGCATCGCCAGATGACTGGTTTGTGTAACTGAGCTGCTAGAGTCTCTGAATCATTCTAGTCTGAGTACCTGTTCCATCTCTATAATGTCCTGCGAGCAGTCAGTGGAGAGAACACTTTGATGAGTGTTAGTATCAGATGCGGAAGGCAACAACCTAGAGCATTACAGGCAGGCATTAGAAAGAAATCAGGGAGATTATGGTGACCCAAAGAAATCAGGAGATCCTGTGTTCATGGGAATAGGATGAATACAGTCAGTAGAATCTTCCCACTTGACTCATATCAGCTACATATTTTTCAACCAAAAAGCTGATATTTACATATGTCATCAGCCGGGTGCAGATGGAGGCAAGTCTACTGAAAAGTTAAGGGTGATAGTAGTTGTTGCTTGCCTTATATAAAGCTGGTGCTCAATATGCCAGCATTTTTTGTTGACTCATACAAGGACTTTGCTCCTGGATCCAACAGGCAAGATTTATATTTGTTAAAGAGCTTTCCTATATGTGTGACTGGGAATATGCATGTTCTTTTGAATGTCCTAACTGACCTTGAACCTGCTCAAGGTTGATATTGCGCTTATACACTCACTACACTCCATGTCCACATTGTGCCCATGTACCTGATTAGGGTGACCAGATGTCCTGATTTTATAGGGACAGTCCCGATTTTTGGGTCTTTCTCTTATATAGGCTCCTATTACCCCCCACCCCCGTCCTGATTTTTCACACTTGCTATCTGGACCCCCTATATCTGATTCACATGCTTACACCCACCATGAGTCTTTATCATGCCTATCTGACTGCCCCAGGTCTGTGTCATACCTGTACCGTCATTGCACTTTGGGTTCACACTGCTTCTGTATGCCTGTCACCCCTGGATGTATAGTGAACCCTTCTAGGCCAACAGCAGGGTATGAACATAGGTTCTGTAGTACTAAAAGCATGAGCTTTTGCTCTATTGGTTGTAGTAGACCCTTATCCTCTTTTGTGAGAACAGCCACTAGAGCGGGACAAAGACCCACATGAGCTCATAGTGTGGGTAACATATGCACATCCCATTCTGTGTCTGTGTTGCACTTGTTAGTCCACTATACTCTTAGTCTCCATGGTACTCACTCCATTCTGGGTGCACACCACACCTATATGCCCACCCTGCTGTATGCAAACCACCTCTATCTAAGATCCTTATATGACCCTCATTACCACAGTATCTGAGCATATCAAACTATTGGATGTGTTCATTCTCACACCACCCTGGTGAGGTGAGGTAGTGCTATTATTCTCCGTTTACAGATGGGACCTGAGCCACAGTGACACTAATCAACTAGCCCAAGGTCACACACAAAGTCTGTGGTAGAGCAAGAAATTGAATTCTGGCTTCCCAAGTCCCGCGTTAACATTGTAACCACTGCACCATGGCTTGCAGTTCTGTAACGCACCTGTACACTTGCTGTATGTGTAAGTTTTCAGACACATATATGTGGGAATCACACAGCTAAAACTTTCTAGGCTGAGGGGAAAATGTAGGGGCAAATAATGTTCCTAGCTGATTAGAAATGCAAACCCAAAGCCACAGTCCTCTGTGCTGGGTGCTCAGAACCCAAGCGCGCTGCTCAGTGCAGGCGCAGTGTTCCTCATGAAATAGCTTTTTTAATGTCTATCAAGGGAAGATAAAAAAGAAGACTAATAATCTCATTCCAACCTGCCTGTCTCTGTAGCACTTTTTAAAATCAGAATGCTATTAAAATCAATTCAGCTCTAAACTGCGACGGACGGCAAGGGCTTGATTGCGGCAATAAGCCATAAGAATACAGCAGCAGCCTGGTCTATTTGGACCATTGGCTGGAGTGGGGTCTGTGTGTGTGCTTGTGCGTGAGTGCAAGAGGCAAAAGGTGCGTAGGCAAGGACAAGTTCTTCATAGACTGGATGCCACTTACATTTTTAGGACAAGGACTGAGAAATGATACAGCCAGCAGGTGGCAGTCTGAGAACAACTTGGCTTTGGCCTCTAAAAAGCAAAGGCGTTTATACTGCTGGAACTGCAATATAAATGAGCTTTCAGACTGTTATGATTGCTCTCAGTATAATGAGCTGAGCCCAAGGAAGTTGGCTTGAAATTAGAGGTGGGCTTCGACCAGCACTTTGGGTTCAGATATGATTCTGCATCAGAACCTTGTAACCCATCTCTGCCTACAAAGGAAAGTCTGATTACACGCAGCATTATCCCGAGGGAGTTCTAAGCATGTGGCACTGGGCCTCGTATTTCTGTACACGTGGGTCCTCCTCTCTTATCTCCTTTCTAGAGTGTAAAATGTGTCTGGGTCTCAGTAAGCAAACAATTCTAATAAACATTTCAGTAACATTTTCAGTCATGTATCGGATACTTTTAAAAATGAAAATACCATGAATTATAGGTCAGGTTTAACCAGTTCAGAAGGCAAACAAGCTCAATTTGACTGGCAACGGGTTTTCATTATTTGACGAGCTTTAGTTCTCAGGAACCTGAACCATGGACGGAATTCAGTGAGGTCCAATGGAGAGGGTACTGGACTGGGAGTCAGTTCTTGGCTTTTCCACTGAACTGTTCTCTGACCTTGGACAATTCACTTCCCTTCTCTGTCTTATTCTTTTCCCATCTGTCAAAAGGAGATAACAACCTTCCTATGAAAAGTGCTTTGAGATTCGCAGATGAGCAGTGCTAGAGAGGAGTTAAGAGTTATTATGATGTACATGTTCATCACTTGTTATAGACCAGTGAGATATTTGCGTGTGGGCAGAGGTAGGAGTGGTTGAGGGATTTAAATCCAAGATAGGGCTCAAACAAACCAGGTTGCTTTGCTGCTATGTCAAACCACCCCATAGATCGAGTGGTTTGAAAGAGAAAACACCCAGAAATCTAGAGGAACAAGTTGTTTCCCTGTGTTGAAAACAGCAGATGCCCAAGACACAGCAGAAGCTGCTCTCTGAATATGCCTATTTCCCTGAAGATGAGTCCTGGGATGCTCTCCCCTTTGTTTTGTTTTGAGGGAGAAAGATTCAATTATCATAGTCACTCACACATATATTTGAGATCTCATGCTGCAAAGCTTTCTTCCCCCCCATTACAGCCCTTTCTCCCTTTTGAATTCCTTTTGAAAATGTTTAATCCCCCAAGGCCTGGAAGACATCTGTGTAATTCCCCCAGCCCTGCACGTAAAATTTATTCTGGGCGTCTTGTCCATAACTTTCCATTCATTTTTAATTTAGCCACGGCTCCCTCTCTTCCTCCCTCCCTCTCTTCCTCTCTCTATCCTCCCTTAGAGCTCAGAATAAGAAACACATTCCAAAGAAAAAATAAAGGGGGAAGGAAAGGGGGAAGACCTTTTCTGCCCAAGTCTGTTCTCTGGCATCTGCAGCTGGACTCCGGGCTATAGGCACAGAGCACTGGCTCCGAGGTCAAACTATGATCATGAAGGTGTTATCATTAGTAGTGATGGGAATTCCAGAAGGCTGGGGAGCCTTTGTCAGAAGGGGAAAGGATAAGGCCAGGAGAAGGACAGGGCAGGGAGTTTTCATGGGTTCCCTGCTGATGCTGTGCTCTCACAGAGCGATGTCTGAGAGTAATGTGTTCTATTATCTTTGGCAGACTAGGACAGTGGTTTTCAACCTCTTTTCATTTGCGGACCCCTAGAAAATTTCAAATGGACGTGCAGACCCGTTTGGAAATCTTTGACATATTCTGCAGACCGCAGGGGTCCATGGACCACAGATTGTCCTTGCAAAGATGATAACCTGGCATTGTTCACAGTTGCCTTCATTCTCTTCTGACTGGACAATAGAACACAATCTACCTGCATTTGACTGCCTCAATCCCAGGGAAAATACAACCTGTACACAATGCAGGCATATGCTTCAGCAACATGGGTTACTGCAAGCAAATCACACCTGTCCACTGTATCGCCACTGAATGCTATGGTACATTCAAGATCTTTGTCCTTGTATTCAGGGCACTTAGCACCCAGGGCTTGGATACCTAAACATTGCCTTGATGCTCTGGGATCAAGATCACAGTCATCAACTCTGCTCCTCTGGCACAGTGGAATTATCTATTGCAGTGGTAACGCTCATTTATGCAGCAGACAGAGCTTCCTCAGAAGGCCAGTCCAAGGCTGTGAAGCTCACTCCTCCTCCTTTCAGATATAAATCAGTGTGACTTGGGTTTGTTTCCAAGATCGTCATCCTTCCCACAGTTCTGTGTGTCATTTCTCCTGAACTAGCCGGCCTCTCCCTAAATGAGGGGTGCCTACTAAGAGATTCCCAAAGAGAGTTAAAGATGATGGGGTAGAGAAGCAAGTAGTCCAGTGAAGTCAGAAAGTTGCTCTCCTAAAAAAAATTTCCGTAGCACTGCAGACGCAAAAGGTCTGCTGTATTCCACCCCGTAGATGGCTGCATTTGATTGATAACTGAGAAACTGAAACACACTTTGGGAGCCTGCAGGATGAGTGAGTATTTTTAAGAGAAATAAACACTCCTTTTCTGTTACTGTATCAATGTAGACATACTGGTGTTTGGTTGCTGCTACCGCCCGCAATGTGCTAGATAAACACAAGAAAACATGGTCCTCGCCCTGAGGAGAAACACCATTCTCCACATTTTTGCAGTTCCCCTTGTGGGATACATCGTCCACAGAGGTGCTTCTCTCTGCCATGCATGGGTGTGATTTCCCAGTCCCTATCATGTTTGGTGAGAAACTTCAGTGCAGAGTAACAGCAGCAATTTCCCTGTTGAAGATGGGATAAAAGAACAAATTGCCTGTAATTGTGTGGTAGGCTTCTCATTCCATCACACACGGCTCGCAGAGAGCGGAGGCATTTGCTTTTTAAGGGAAGTTTATTCTATTACTCCCATCTCAAGTGGGAGCTTGGCTGGAACAGCCAGCAGTGCTGCTATATGCAACTCTGGGCATCTCCGGGGCTCAGGAGACTCAGTTGCAGCTAATCACTGGAAACATTATCCACTGTGCCCTGAAAAGCAACTGCCAAAGAAACCAAATCCCTCTTCCTTCCCAAGCCATCTTGGCTCCTGCTTTTGTTATCTTCTGCCTCAGAAAAAGAAGGCAGGGTGCCCAGAGGCTCTGAAAGATTGGACAAACTCTCTCCACATTCCGTCTGAGAACAGCGATACCGAAACCTGTGTGTGAAAAGGACCCAGCCTCTAGAGTCTGTTGGTGGGTATTATCTATCACCTGCCTCTCACACAAGCCAAGCCCATTGCTGATCTCGTTTGGTTTTGCTGGAAGACTTTTCCCTACCTGGATTCACAGCTGGGATCTGAACCAAAATCAGTTTGTTTCCAAAATGCTTGATGACTGACATCACTTATTCTGTATTTATCTTTTGAGAACGAATTCACTGCGGGCAAAAGGTACGGAATTGACAGCCCAGGAAAATGAAGCCCTGTAATACGTATACACCTCTACTTCGATATAACGCTGTCCTCGGGAGCCAAAAAATCTTACCGCATTATAGGTGAAACCACGTTATATCGAACTTGCTTTGATCCACCAGAGTGCGCAGCCCAACCCCCCCGGAGCACTGCTTTACCACGTGTTTACCACTGCTTTATATCCGAATTCGTGTTATATCGGGTCGCGTTATATCGGGGTAGAGGCGTACTATCAGTCCTTATTATTTGCATTATGGTAATAGCTGCAGGCCCCCAAAAGGTCACAGCCTCATTGTGCTACATGCAGTGAAGACACTTAAATATATGGAGATATACCTATCTCATAGAGCTGGAAGGGACCCCAAAGGGTCATTGAGTCCAGCCCTCTGCCTTCACTAGCAGGACCAATTTTGCCCCAGATCCCTAAGTGGCCCCCTCAAGGATTGAACTCACAACCCTGGGTTTAGCAGGCCAATGCTCAAACCACTGAGCTATCCCTCCCCCATACTTAGCTTGAGACGGTCCTGCCTTAAGGAGATTATACCCTAAATAGACAAGGCAGACAAAGGAAGCACTAGTATTCCCATTTTACAGGCAGGAATTGAAACAGAGATTAAAGGACTTGCCCAAGGTCACACAAGAAATCCATGGCAAATCGAGAACTGCTCCCATCTCTCCCAAGTTCCAGTTCAGTGCCTTAACCATTGGGACATCCTTCAGTATAATGCCTCTTTTCTCCTGTGCCTCACACCATCTCTAAAGGCTTGTGAGTAGTTCAGCGTCCATGATCCACCAACCCTTGATCCCTCTGCTAACAGCCAATTAACTTTACTCTTGTTGGAGTTTCTTGAGGCATGGATTCTCATCCACCAGCGCCAGACCTGAGACTAGCAACCAGAGGTGGTCAGGAATTTTTCAACTAAACCTTTTTTTCCATCAGAAAATGCCAATTCATTAAAACTGAAATTGTTTGTGAGAAAGGGTCAATTTTGATGAATTTTCCATTTTGAAAAAAATTTGAAAAAAAAAATTGAAATTGTCCAAACATCCCGTTTTGACATTTTTGAAACAAAACAAAACAAACATTCGGTTTTTTGGGTTGCAATGACTTTTAATTTTGAAATTTAAGTTAAGTATTGTAATTAAAATTTTTTTTTACTTTATTTTTTTCCAAATATAACAAATATACCAGATTCATCATAATGCACAAAGTAAATAAAAAGAACAGGAGTACTTGTGGCACCTTAGAGACTAACAAATTTATTAGAGCATAAGCTTTAGAGCATATGCATATATGCATCTGAAGAAGTGGGTTGTAGCCCACGAAAGCTTATGCTCTAATAAATTTGAAAGTAAATAAAGAGGGTTAGGACAGAGGGATGGGAGGGGAAGTGACATATCTATTTTCACCTCTAAAAAGTCAGCCCAAATTACTTTGAATTTTTCAGGCATTCCCTTTTTGTGGGTAATTTTTTTTTCTCAAAATGCAGCTTTTCAAACGTGTCCACTTGAAATGTTTTGATTGAATTATTTCCAGCATTTTAGTTCCCAGAAATTTTAGAGATTTTGACTTTGTCACAATTTGCTAGTAGAATTTTTTTTTATTTAATCTCGAAAATTCTCACAGGATGGGAAAAATAATTCCCACCCAGCTCTACTATCAACTCAGTTCATATCCCATAGGTCACCCAACAGCCATTAACTGGGAAGGACTTTCACTTCCCTCTATTATAGATGATAGATATCAAATGGCAGCTTATAGCTCTGCTACAAAGGAAACACTTTTCATTTTACTGAGATGAATGCAGATATAAAAGTGAGAGACAGACCCACTTTCAAATGTAACTTCCTTTCTACTCCTCATCTTAAAAAAGGCAGATTATCTATTTGTCATTTTCTATTTAAACTAACCAAAGTCAACCCACTCTTCCTTACTTCTTGTTCTTTGACTCTAAATGCATGAGGTGGAAGAGTCAGCATGGTCAATTTCCCTCCTCTCTTTGGATTCCCATGAATCCTGCACACTCCAGCCTGGAGTTTCATCAAAGTAAAAACTTCATTATTAATGGTGATGTAGCTTAAAAAAAAAAAGCAAACCCACCGAGCACTCACTATCAGATATGTTATCCCTAAAAGAGACTTGAAGTTTACAAGAAATAAGATATCCTGTTCCTTTTCAAAGTTGTTCGTGAACTGAGGAAATGAATATTGTATGGATGGAGCTTGCTTAGTGTGCAGGAGGGAAGAATTTTGTTTTGTCTTTTCCTCTGTATTATATCTGATATTCATGAGCTTTCAGAATATTCTTTCTGACTGAGCTGTACATTGTTGTTGGTTTTTATGTCCCTTCCACTTCTTTTGTTTGCTTGTTTTGATTTTGCTTTACTCATTACCCAGTATATATAATCTCATTATAGGCTGGACATGATACCTATACTTAAAGCTGGCTAACACTTCCCATTATCAGCCTGTGTGTTCATTATTAATTTATTATATTGTATATAAACAACTATGGTAAATGAACGCTAAGGTTGCAAAGTCAAGCACTAAAGAATTAGGAAATGCCAGAATTACCAAGCCTGACCTCTCTGCCTCATTGCCTCCAATCTGTCCCAGTACCAGTCATGTCTCTCCTTCCCAGTCTCCCTCTCCTCAAGCTTCTTGTCCCAGTCCCATTCTGCTTTATATTCCTGAATCTGCCACTGTCCTGCTGAGTGAACTTGGGTAAGTCACATTATCTCTCTGTGCCTCAATTTCCCATCTGTAAAATGGGGATAACAATACTTACCTCCTTTGTAAAGTGCTTTGAGATCTACTGGTGAAAAGTGCTCTATAAGAGCTTGATACTACTATTATATTATATTATCACACAAAGAGTGAGAGGATGAGCAAGAGAGATGGCTCATTAGATTAGAGAATTTATGAATCAATGTATTCCAGCTGTGTATCTGATACAACATGTTTAAAGGGACACTAAGATATGGAAGCATACAATTAATTAAAAATAACAATTTTTTTTATCTAGGTAACAACAACAAAATCTTAGATTATTAATACTGAAATAATTTTTAAAACCTCACTTTTCCCTATTTATGATTGTTTGCTTTTTGCATTGTGCTCTGCTCAGAGAGTGAAGCTAGCCTGATTATTTTCACTCTTTGCATCTCACTGAGACCTAGTCCTGCAAAGCTTGACATGCATGCATAACTTAACTCACCTGAGTAGCCCTGTTGGCTTGAATGGGACTACCTATGTGAGCGAAGTTACTCAGCTGTATAAGTCTTGGCAGGCTTGGGACCTCGGTTCAGACCAAGAAGACTGCAAGGATTGCAAAGTGTGGCAATGAACCGTTAATGAAAAATTGACTCCTATTCAAATGCACTCACAGTTCGTACAATCTCTTCAGTAAATGCACACATGTAAAATAGGACAGTGAATATTCCAAAAACTCGGCACCTTTCACTGGCACAAAATTAAAAATATATATATAAAAAATCTCTTGCAGGAAACAGAATGATCTTAATGTAGATTTTTTTCTTTTTTTCTCCTCCCACTCTTGTCTGCATGGATGTCAGTCTGACCCCTAAGTCAAGAGCTCATTTAACAAAGCTGAATGTGAAAGCCCTGGGAAGGAAGGAAGTCAAACACTCTTGTGTATTTCATAAGATATTCATTCATTCCAATTGCATTAGGAGGTGGGACAGCCAAAGGTAAGAAATATTCCTGTTGGCTCGCAGCCTGGGGTTTGCTGGTAATTCATTTAAGTAAATGCTTTTGCAATATGTTGCGTCAGTTTTGCTAGAAATGCTTCCCAAAGGTAACAAAACAACAGTGGGGGAATTGTAAATGGCTCTGGCTGATTAGAGCAGGCTTCCTTAAGCCATCCTCCTCTAACCGTGGAGAGTGCATTTTGTCAGTGTTCCCATTAAGAAAGCCCAGGCTGTAACTCTTCCTCTTCACCCCCCTGAGAGCCTTGGGACCTCCCAGTTTTGCTCTACGGGGAAAATCTCAGCCCAGGAGCAGATGGGGAGTGGGAAAGAATCCTCCTCTTCAAACCGCAGAGTTGCACCACTGGGTATGTCTACGCTGCAATTAAAAACCTACTGCTGGCCTGTGCCGACTGACTCGGGCTTGTGGGCTCTGGCTAAAGGGCTGTTTAATGGCGGTATAGACATTTGGGCTTGGGTGGGAGGGTCTCAGAGCTCGGGCTGCATGTTAACACTGCAATTAAACCCCTTAGCTCAAGCCCTGTGAGCCCCAGTTAGCTAGCACGGGCCAGCCACGGGTGTCTAATTGCAGTATAGACACTCTCACTGAGGCTGAAATAGCCCTTGCCCTAATTTGTGCCCTCCACTGGAGGGAGGAGGATGGGAAGGTCCAGGTAACTGCAGATTCTCTGGCCTCGCCTCTCCCTCAGCCTGTTTTTGTCCACCCTTTCCATGCTAGCAAGCAGGGCCGGCTTTAGCAGGTGCGGGGCCCCACGCCGAGACGCGAACTGTCTCGCATCCACCCCTGCCCCAACTCCGCCCCGGCCCCGCCCCATTGGATCCCTCCCCAAATCCCCGCCCTGGCCCCGCGTCTTCCCGAAGCACGCCACATTCCTCCTCCTCACCCCTCCCTCCCAGACTTGCGCTGATCAGCTGTATGGCGGTGCAAGCACTGGAGGGAGGGGGGAGAAGCAGGACGCGGCTTTTTTTTTTTTTTTTTTCCCCCGCTCCGCCGGCAGTTCCGGACGTTGTGGGGCCCTCTTAGGCGCGGGGCCCCATTCTGGGGAATCGGCCAAATCGGCTTAAAGCCGACCCTGCTAGCAAGCACTGTGCCACAATGCAGCTCAGCTCTGTGTAGGGGGTGTGCAGACCTTCCCTTATGAAGCTACTCCACTGGCAGGAGGGCCTTGTTAGCCGTGGAAAAAGACGAGGCAGCAATAACATTGTATCTGAGAAGGGCCAGTGTAATTCCATTGACTACCATAGTGTTATCCCAGGAACGTTTCTTCCATGCTTCAGCAGGAGGCTGCTAGCTACCCAAACAGTTTCCAGGGAGCTGTTAATTGCAGGTGTGGCTGTCAGGACTGAGTGGCTAAACCCCCTCTCACCCCAGTACACACACACTGTGCTCACTGTAGATCATTAACCCCAGCACAGCCTCACCTGCTGCCAATCGGGGGCAGGGATGGCTGTTTCCAGAGTTTGACTCCTCAGAGAATCATACTAGCAGAGATGACGAGGAGTCCTTGTGGCTCCTCAGAGACTTACAAATGTATTTGGGCATAAGTTTTTGTGGGCTAAAACCCACTTCATCAGATGCATGGAGTGGAAAATACAGCAAGCAGTATATATATTTTACAGCACATGAAAAGATGGGAGTTACCTTACTAAGTCGGGAGTCAGTGCTAACAAGGCCAATTCAATTAAGGTGGAAGTGGCCTATTCTCAACAGTTGACAAGAAGGGGTGAATATCAGAAGGAAAATTACTTTTGTAGTGCTAATGAGGCCAATGCAATTAAGGTGGACATTGCCCATTCCCAACTGTTGACACGAAGATGTGAGTATCAGCAGAGGGAAAATTACTTTTTGTAGTGACCCATCCACTTCCAGTCTTTATTCAGGCCAAATTTGATGGTGTCCAGTTTGCAAATTAATTCCAGTTCTGCAGTTTCTCATTGGAGTCTGTTTTTGAAGTTTTTCTGTTGAAGAATTGCCACTTTTAAGTCTGTCATTGAGTGTCCAGGGAGATTGAAGTGTTCTACTGGTTTTTGAATGTTACAATTCTTGATGTCTGATTTGTGTCCATTTATTTTTTTGCGTAGAGACAAGGTAGCTGCAGCAGGCGCCCTGGGCCCTTTAAATCGTCCCCAGAGCCCTGGGGTAGCGGCGGCAGGGCTCCGGCAGCTATTTAAAGGATCCGGGGTTGCGGCAGCCGCTACCGCCCCAGCCCTTAAAATAGCCGCCGGAGACCCGCCGCCACCTCCCCAGGGCTCCGGCAGCAGGGGACGATCTAAAGGGCCCGGGATGGTAGCGGCAGCCTGTGCCCGGGCCCTTTAAATCACTGCCTGAGCCCCCGGTTGCCGCTGCTACCTCAGGGCTCCGGCAGCGCAGCTCGGGTGGCGATTTAAAGGGCTTGGGGCTTCCACTGACGCTACCCTCTGGGGCCCTTTAAACTGCCACCCGAGCCCCGCTGCTGGAGCCCTGGGGTAGTGGCGGCAGAGCTCTGGCAGTGATTTAAAGGGCCAGGGGCTCCCGGCTGCCACTACTGCAGCGGAGCCGTGGGCCCTTTAAAGCTCCGCCCGAGGCCGGGGCCCCCTCCGATGGTGATTTAAAGTGTCCGGGGCTCCCCTGCGGTAGCAGCAGCTGGAGCCCCGGGCCCTTTAAATCACCCCCGGGGCTCCCAGCCGCCTCTGAAGCTGGTAACTCCGGGGGTGATTTAAAGGGCCCAGGGCTCCCAGCTGCTGCTACCACAGCCCCAGCCCCGGGCCCTTTAAATCCTGATTTAAAGTGCCTGGGGATTTAAAGGCCCTGCCTCTTCCGGTAGAGGCCACGCCTCCTCCTGTAGAGGCTACGCCCCCTCCTAAGGACTCCGGAGTACCAGTAAGTCCTTTAAATTACTTTCAACCCTGCTGGTAATAGAAAGCAAATCTGCATTGTCCGTCCCACAGTTTTGAGGTGCCACCATATTCTGTTCTATCCTGCACTCTGCAGTCTTTGGTTGCAGTGTACAGCGCAAGACCAGTTAGGTAATTGCATTGGAAGACACGCTGGTTACTGCAGGCATCTGGGGTGGTGGATGTTGAGTTTTCAAAGGGTGCTATTATTGTAACCCATTGGCATCTCTGGGAAATAGAGATGGCAGCTCCTATTTGGATTTAATCATGTCAGGCATGCAGCCAAGCACAAGAGCATAATGACGAGCTTCATTTGCAGCACAACTAATGGCAACTTATTTTTCATTGTGCTAATCTTCATCCATTTTAAATCTCTGCTGGAGCTTTGCTTGCAGTGTATTACTGACAAATCCTCCACTGGGGAAGGGCTGATCAGAGACTTCCCCTGGTATGCCAAAGACATGAGTGCCTGGAATGCACCAAGCCTACAGAAGGAAAACATTTGGGGCCAGAACAGCTGAGGAGTCTGCAGAGATTCTGGTTTTAACTTTTTCAGTTATTAGAATGCTCTCTGGGTTGTAAATTAACATCCTGGACTCATTGTTCCACTTGCCTTGGAAAGCAGATGCCAGGGGCTCTCGTAAATGGATTGAAAGGTTATTTGATTTGATGTTGCTCTTATAAATATTTCTGTGTCCTCTACTGAAGAGTTACTGTGCAACTTCTTCAGTTACAATTGTTTCCCTAACACCATGGGCGTGTATAGAACTTCAGAGAGAAGAGGCCAATACCTGCTCTCAGTTACATGGGGTAAGTGGAAAGTAATTTCATTGACGTCAGTGGAGGTACTTTGGAGTTACAGTGATATAAGTGAAAACAGAATTCGGCCATAGCAGTCTACGGCCTCACCTACTCTACAACGATAGGTCGATGTAAGCGGCCTTGTAGTCTACACTTAAATTTGACTCCCACCAATGTGAGTAGCCCATTACAGAACAAGGAGTAATGGTCTCAAGTTGCAGTGGGGGAGGTTTAGGTTGGATATTAGGAAAAACTTTTTCACTAGGAGGGTGGTGAAGCACTGGAATGGGTTACCTAGAGAGGTGGTGGAATGTCCTTCCTTAGAGGTTTTTAAGGTCAGGCTTGATAAAGCTCTGGCTGGGATGATTTAGTTGGGAATTGGTCCTGCTTTGAGCAGGGGGTTGGACTAGATGACCTCCTGAGGTCCCTTCCAACCCTGATATTTTATGATTCTATGATTATACTGACATAGTAGCACCATCTCCCGGAGCGGCATTGAGTCAAGGTCGATGTATGGAAGTCGAAACAGCGTGAATGGAGACACTGCATTACCTATATCGACCCTAACAGTCCTCCAACAGCTATCCCACAATGCCTGACACTGACCGCACTGGTCACAGTTGTTAACTCCACTGCCCAGGAGTCACACATACTGGAAGCTCCCCTCATTTAAAGCTCCTGTGATTTTTTTAAATGCCTTTTCCAGGTTGTCCAGCTTGGTGCGCACACGTCTGTCTGCTTTCCTTTGTTTTGCCCAGTTGTCCATGTTGGCTACACACTCGTGCCTGGAGTAGATAGATGATATTGGATCTCCTCGGCCTCTGGGAAGAAGAGGCTGTGCAGGCACAGCTCCAAACCAGCTGTAGAAATGTTGACATCTACAAACAGTTTGACAGGGACCAGCAGCAGTGCTGCATGAAAGCCAAAGAGCTGCGGCACGCATCCCAGAAGGCTAGGGAGGCCAACAATCGATCTGTTCCTAAGCCACAGAATCTGCCACTTTTACAAAGAGCTGCATTCCATACTGGGCATTGTTAGAGGGCTTATCCCTTCACCCTCCCATTCCCTGGTCCTTCTCGCATGAACAGAGAGCGGCAATACCCGAAGTCGAAGGTACAAACAATTCGATGTTTATTGGGGTGAACTTCCAGCAAGCAATGATTCCAATTTCCTTACTCAGTGTCCCCCTTCCCAGCTCTGATACCACAGAGCCTTGCCTGTGCTCCTGTTCCCTTCCCCCCACTTAGCAAAACATGATTCCAATTTCATCCCCCCTTACTTCCTGATTGACTGCAGACTATATAGTAAAACTTGAGTTCTGCTTAGCTATACCTTAACCAATCATTTTACTGAAATTTAACTAACCAATCCTAACATATTGTAACATGATTCTCTAACCAATTATATCCCACCACCTTAAATGGTTTACACCCAACAAAATTAATTATACAGCAGACAGAAACAATCACAGAACCAAACAGAGATTATACAGACAAACAACAGGAAAATGGGGACTACAGTGATAGAACAACAAAGAAATGAGGATTTCACACCCCAGCTATTGATAAGTGAGTTCTTGCCAGACAGGATGCTATCAAACTAAGTTTTCTTTAAATCTTCTAGGCTCTTCCCTTTCTCTGAAGGTGATAGATTGGATCACCTTTTTAACAGCCCAAACTGCCTTATTTCACTGTGACTGGTGAGGATGTGACTGTTCACTTCCCAATTTATGGCTGCCTCTGCTGCTTAGCCAAAGGCCTTAGCCTAAGAACAAGGCCTTAGGCTATCATAGTGAGCGAAGGCCTATAAACAGGCAGACTGATTTTGATTCTTGTTTTGTACCTCTATAACTAGCTAAGTGATAAGAATACACCTAAATTCTTAAAGTATAGGCCTTTGCAGACAGGCCTGAATATCTATATCCTAACAGGCATAGCCACCACTCACCATCCCACACACCAGTGTGGATACCACCGAGGAGCCAGAGTCACAGGCCTCTGCCATGAACAGTGAGGAGGAGGATGTGGATGAGGAAGAGGAGGAGCTGTATGGCAGACGGATGAGTGTGGGGCGGGTCCAACTGTGCCACAAACTAGGTCCACCACAGTCCAGCCAATCCCTGGAGTAGAGCACGGGCGAGCCCGATGCAGGGGAAGCAACCTCGGTTAAGTGTATAAATAAATTTCCCATTAGAGTTATGGTGCCCTGTGGCAGGGTATCTGCCCCACCCCCATGCTAGAGAGGGCTGCAGCAGGCCAGTGCGCCTGTGCAGCCTGGCAGCCAATAAGAGAAGGGCTTATTGGGAGCCAATCAGGGCCCGGATTGGAGACAGTCAATCAGGGCCAGGCTCAGCCCTATAAAAAGGCTGCTCTGAGAGAGGAGAAGCAGTCTGTCCCAGACCTTCAGGGAGGAAGGTCTGTCTCCTGAGCAGGAGACAAGCACCCAGGACAGCGCAGTGCTGGGCAGGCTCAGGGAAGCAGAGTGGAGCTTCAGCCTGATACCTGCCAGACTGCCAGCCCTGAGTAGAAGGGCCTAGAGGGTGCAATGGGGTCAGAGGGGAAGTGACCCAGGGAAGGCTGAAGGCAAGGGGAGAGAAGGAGGGCCGAGAGGCTGCCGTTAGAGAGTCCCTGGGTCGGGACCCAGAGTAGCGGGCGGGCCTGGGTCCCCCCCCTTTCCCCCTTGTGCTGCGGAGCAGTGGCCGAGTCAGGCTGCAACCTGCCCCTAACGTAAGAGGGGCTAGACTTGGGGGTTGTGGCAGGCCGCTGAGACCAGTGCAAAGACTCCTGTTAACCCCTCCCCCCCCCCGGAAGAGGGTGTGGATGGACTAAGGGGCACTGGTCCGGAAGAGGACGCCGCAAGCCGGAGAGCGACACGGGTCCACATGCCAACCGAGGGCGAGACACCACCAGGAGGGGGCGCTCCACTGGACAGAGCTAATTCCCGAGACAACCAGTAGGAGGCGCCAGGGGGTGAGTCCCAATCCGGTCACATGCCCCCAATTTAGCTGGACACTACTATTGCCTTTTTCATTAATTTACTTGTACTAGAAGAAGAATAGAATATCAAGGTTGGAAGGGACCTCAGGAGGTCATCCAACTCCCTACTCAAAGAAGGACCAATTCCCAGACAGATTTTTGCCCCAGATCCCTAAGCGGCCCCCTCAAGGATTGAACTCACAACTCTGGGTTTAGCAGGCCAATGCGCAAACCACTGAGCTATCCCTTCTTACTACACAACCAAGAGAGGTAGAGTTGCTATCTGCTTTTCATTCCTCTCTAGAGTTAGGCAGGGGGGATCATGCAGAGCAGTTTGTTTAATGTACACAGGCATGTCCCTTGAATCATCCCGAGAGATCCCAATGAAACTTCCGTGCAGGTACACTATAGTCCTCTCCCAAAGGTTTCTAAGGATGGCAGCCTTATTCCCCTGCAGTAGGACACTCTCCCACACTAGTCAGTGATAACTTCATCAGGAACCACTGCAGAAAACAGGCTAGTTGCATATGGCCCAGGCAGAGGGTGTGTTCCAACTACAGGGGAATCATACACCTCAGTCTCCCCGCCAAAGCCTATGCCAGGGTGCTGGAGAGAAGTTGAACCTCAGATTGAGGAGGAACAATGAAGATTCTGTCCTGGCCGTGGAACAACTGACCAGCTCTTTGCTCCCTCACAGATACTCGAGGGGTCGTGGGAGTTTGCGAATCCTGTCTACCTTTGTTTTGTAGACCTGGAGAAGGCATATGACTGCGTTCCTTGTGATGTCTTGTGGGAAATGCTGTGGGAGTATGAGATGCCAGTGCTGCTTTTGCATGCTATCTGGTCCCTCTCGTCTCAGAATGAGAGTTGTGTTCGTATTCTTGGCATTAAGTTGAGTTCGTTCAAGGTGGGCGTTGGACTCCAACAAGGGTGTGTTTTCTCCCCACTCCTGTTCATGATTTTCATGGAAAGATCTAAAGGTGCAGCCGAGCTGTGGAGTGCATCTGGTATGGGGACTCGGAGGTGGCATTTCTGCTGTTTGCAGATGGTGTTGTCCTTCTTGCTGCTTCGGACTGCAATCTCCGACATGCACACGAATGTTTTGCTGCTGAGTGTGAAGCTGCTGGGATGAGAATCAGCACCTCCAAATCAGAGGTCATGGTCCTCTCCCGGAAGAAAGTGAACTGCTTTCTCCAGATCAGAGGGGAGCAGCTCCCCTCAGTGGACAAGTTCAAGTATCTAGGGATCTTGTTCACGAGTGATGGCAAGTGGGATTGGTGCAGCAGCAGCGGTGCAGGCGCTGTACCGATCCGTGGTGGTGAAGCGGGAGCTGAGTTCTTGGACAAAGCTCTCAATTTACAGGTGGATCTACGTCCCCATCCTCACCTATAGTCATGAACTTTCGGTAATGACCGAAAGGACAAGATTGAGGCTACAAGTGGCGGAAATGAGGTTTCTCCGCAGGGTGGCTGGGCTTACTCGCCGAGAGGGGTGAGGGGCTCAGCTATCTGGGATAGCCTCGGAGTAGAGCCGCTACTCTTCCGATCAAGAGGCGCCAGCTGAGGTGGTTCGGGCACATGATAAGGATGCCCCATGGGAAGTTTCTGTTGGAACTCTACAGGGCAGAGGCCCCAAGGCCAACCCAGGACATGCTGGATGGATTATATGTCCCAGCTGGCCTGGGAATGCTGGGGAATCCCCCAGGAGGAGCTGGAACATATTATGGAGAAAAAGGAGGTCTGGTTCTCCCTACTCTCCATGCTGCCGCTGCAACCCTCACCAGGAAAAGCAGCATAAAGAAAAAAGGAGAGAGAGGTTTCCAGGGATGCCAATGGGTTACAACAGGGGTAGGCAACCTATGGCATGCATGCCAAAGACGGCACGCAAGCTGATTTTCAGTGGCACTCACACTGCCCGGGTCTTGGCCACCCATCTGAGGGGCTCTGCATTGTAACTTAATTTTAAATGAAGCTCCTTAAACATTTTAAAAACCTTATTTACTTTACATACAACAATCGTTTCGTTATATATTATAGACTTATAGAAAGAGACCCTCTAAAAACGTTCAAATGTATGACTGGCACGCGAAACCTTACATTAGAGTGAATAAATGAAGACTTGGCACCCCACTTCTGAAAGGCTGCTGACCCCTGGGTTACAATAATAGCAGCCTTTGAAAACTCAGCATGCACAGCCCCAGCTGCTTCCATGCAGTAACCAGCATGTCTTCTGATCCAATTACCATAGGGTGGCAAGTGGCTGAGGTTTTTAAATGGCACCCACTGAAAGTGACACCTGTTGGTTATAGTTTCTGCATCAAAATTTTGATTCTATAGTGTCAAGTTCTAGGGCAAAGAATTCCAGGTTTCCTATCCATCTGTTCTCCCTAGTTTTAGGGGCGAGAGAGAGGAGGACTGAAGGCCTGATTCACCTGTGCTCTCAGCTGCAATGCTGGTTTACCTGAGTTTTTGGCTGCTTTGAGTTACCAGAGTGGTGTAAAACAGCCAGAATGTTTTGGAGAATCTGGTCCTGAGATATTTCTGCTTTATTGGCATTAAAGTTGCTGAGGCATCTGTTAAAGAGGAGAGATTAACTTCCTTTAACCCTTGCACACTGGAAACGCTCACCTCTCCATGAATTCGTGTCATTTTAAATACATGAAGGTGGGACTGGTTGTGAAAGAGCTGGGTGGACGGGGCTGGAGAATGAAGTTTCCTACCCAGAATGGGCAGTCAGTGATACTGAAAACGTCCTCAACACTGCCCTGCCAATGTACCTCAGACATGACCTGAAGGGGACTACCTCTGGGGTGCATGGAAGGCTTTTTCTCACTCTAAAAGGCATTTCTAAGCTGAAGCTATCTGTCAACGATGGTACTGAATGTGGAAGTGGCTTAGACATGGACATATGTTCATCAGCTAATGGGCCAAGACCATCAATTCCCTTCATAGAATAGCCATCAAATCTTCTTGGGCCAGATCCTCAACTGGCATAAACTGATGTATTGAAGCCAGTTGTTGGTGTCACTAGGCATCACCCTAGGTAACTCGGGGGGTTGGAAGACCCGAGAGTCGATGAAGCCCCCCCGCTCTAGGCCAAAGTGAATCAAAGCCCCTGCATGTTAAACTTTACTAACCTCACAGGCCAGCAGCTGGGAAGCAGTAGTGATAAGGGAAACCTACATGCTTCTAGCTAAAGGACAAGATTACTTGCAGAAAGAAACAGTGAGAACAAGCTGCATAGCCAAGGTCGTGTAATGTAGCCAGAGGGAGAAAGGGGGAGAGGTGGGAATGTGGGGGGGGGGGAGTGAGAAAGGACGGGGGAGGAAGGGAAAGGCTTAGCTGCAAATTGTATAAAAAGACAAAGGCCGCTTATGTTGGTGTGCTTGATTTGAGACGTGCCTGTCTCCTTGCACCACTTTGAGATCTCAAATAAACTTTGATTGCTTCTCCACCCTGGTGTGTTCATTGGCACGAAGCACACCGGGCAACGGACCCCGCTGTTGCTGTCCTCGGGCACTCTGTGCTGGCAACACAGTGGAGCAATGTTAATTTATATCAGCAGATGATTTGGCCCCTTTAGTCTTCACCAATCTGGTCTCAACTCAGATCAGTGACCTAGAGATTGAAGGTCCCTGTTATCCGGCCCCTAGAGCCATCCAATCTTCTGCTCCAGATTTTAACGATTCCACTGAGGTTGGAATTCAGCCCTGTGCAGACAGCTCACACCAGCCATGTGCAAAACTAAAGTCACACTTAAACTGATAGGAGGCCCTCTGCAAAGGGGTACATCTCACACTGAAAGAACACAATTCGGGTTTCAATAGCAAAGAAATTAGAAATAGAGAAGAAAAGAAACCCCCTCTTAGGATATTTAGTCCATTCCTCTATGCAAATGCAGGATTGCTCCCAATTGTCCAGTGCTTTGTTCAGTTCTGTTTTAGATGGCTCAAGTAATGGAGCTTCCCCCCGTTCCTTTGCTTCCTTGAGAAATAGCTCACTGCTAGGGAATTTGTCCTGACATTCAGTCTACATTTTTTTTTTGTGCTCAGATCCACTAACCTACGTGATTAGGACTATCAGCAGATACAGAGAGTGTGATTCCACTCCATAAATAGCCCAGTGCCTACTCTGCATAAAAGACAGTTAAAAAGAATGATTTCTGAAGAGAAAAAAATGTTCAATTTAGTAATTGATTTTTTTTAATATACTTCAAAAATACTAGCTAAGATGATGAGTCACCAGCAACCGCTTCAGCAACTCAGGTTTCAGAGAGTTTCAGTAGCAAACCAGGAAGAGTTGCTGGAAAGTTAGCTTAGAAATTAAAGTTTCACAGTCCATTCCATCTAAATTATTCACTGGGACACACAACTATAAATGTGAATGATAACACTGTGAATGATTGAGGGTTTCTAATAGGCACAGCTTAAAAGAAAATATTTAATGAAGCTGAACCACTGTGAGACTAATTGAATGTGTTTGAAAAGGTTCTAATATTTGACCCCAACCCTCTTGTCACTTTGTAAGTTAACACCTGCTGCCAAAACTGGTGAGAGCTTGAGAGGGCATTCATGCCTCTTGCTGGTTACTAAAAGACACCACATTAAACCCTTTCATGGCAGAAGCCATCTTCCTCCCAAGTCCAGGCTGAGTGTCAGCAGTTGTGTTAAGTAGACTGACTCAAAGCTTCCTGAAACACATCTTTAACTGAATCACCCAGACCAATGTCTCAGTCAGAGATGAGCCTTTATTAAGGACTGCTTTCTGCTCCCGCTGACTAAAATGGGGAAAAGACTGGGCTCTGAAGTGGTACAGCCCTTTAAGGCTGTCAAGGGAAACTTGCAGGTCCATCACCATGCCATTCTAGGGTTTTACTCCTGGCATAGGGTTGTGGGTCAGGGAATGCATGTATTCAGAGAGAGGGAATAGTTGTGATGAGTCTGCTAAGCAGGAGACTACAACTCCCATCAACCCCCTTCCCACTGCACAGCCCCTTCCCCCTGGCCAGATAAGGGAGAGGGAGTCCTGAACCAGTAATTGGCCAGGCTCTATTAGGAAGCAGCAGGCTTATGGCAAGCCAGGAGCTGAAGAGAAACTGGATGCAGAGAGGAACCCCTAGGAACCGCATGTGGGACAGGCTGTGAGTGCCAGATGTTATAGCTGGGTGCAGGTCTGTGTGGGACTTATGGGGGAGCAGCAGCAGCTGGGCAGGGAGCCAGTGCAGAGGAGTCTCAATGAGCGGCACTAACTGAGCCTGGCATGGAAACCTGCAAACTCGTATTTGTTTGAAAAGAGACTGGAGAGGGCACCCCAGGTATTAGGTCTGAAGGGCCCCGACTCTCAACTGGGCTGTCTCGAACAGGAACTGCTTTTGCTCACTTTGAACTGTACCTGTTTAAGCCTCTGTACCTAGGGTATCTGCAACCTTTCCCTTTCCTGCGAGCCCTAATAAAATCCCCTTTCCCCTAGCGGTGTGTCTGGGTTCTTATTGGGACCAACCAGGGCTAGCCCCTTCAAGGCCTAGCTATTGAAGTGCCTACAATGCTTTTTTCTGAGTGATGGTACACCTGGCATGCTACCATGCAAGAGGTTTGGTGTACTCCAGCACTGAATAGCTCTATTAATTACATGGTTTTGGAGAGTTAATGGGTAGTTTGAGAAGAAACCCCAGGTTGCTGCCTTTGTTCAAAGCCTGAGACTGGAACTCCCAGTTGAAGGATGGGCAAGAACACTCCTCTTCCTCTGTTTGCAGGGGCTGCTGGGAAATGTAGTTCCAGTGTAGCCACAGTTGTAGTTTAGAACCCCAAAAAGCATGCTGGGAAGGGGGTGGGGTATTTAAGTAGCTTTCTTAGTTTATAAACCAGAAAGGTTGAGATTATTCCAGAAAAAGAGAAGCCAACTCTGCCTGTTTAAGGGACTTTCCCTCCCCCAAGTTCTTCAAAAATAAATCCATGGGAGGGGAAGCTTGTTTTAGACCATGACACTTTGTGGGGAATCGGATTTACAGGAGGGAAAAAAGAACTTCTAGGAGGGGCAGTTGGTTTGTTTGACACTTTGAATCATCAGCATTGCCTGCTCTCATGCTATTTGATGCATTTCTTAAAGGCCCAGCTCCTGGAGTCGAATGATTTTGTGAGAATCTCAGCTTTCATTTAAAAAAAAAAAAAGTAAATTTCTAGCTTTCATGGTTGTGGAGAAAAGCTTGGAATGTGACCCTGACTACACCCTCAAGGCTTAGAAACCAGAAAAAAATACAAGGGACCCAGAATGTATTATTTTTTTTGAGGCTTGGCTCATTGTTTTTGAATGGTAGGGGCTTGTGTTATTGACTCAATTGCTCTGGCAGAATCTGTGCTACCAGAAGACAGACATGGAAAACAAACCCCAAAGGAGGAGAAGCTTGCTTTGTTTGACCAGAACCCCACAGGTGCTTTGGTCCCTTGATTGCTTTGGCCTGCAACACGCCCCAACATACAAATTATTTACATGGCTCATCATTTACAACTGAGCTGCAGATGCATCTCAAGTGAAATACGTCTGCTGTTTTACAGCATCCAGAACACCAGACGGCAATTCAAGAAGTAAAGGAGAATACTATATCCAACTGAAATTGTAGGTTCAATTTTATGTAAAGAAACCTAGGCTACCTGAGTTAGACTTTAGCCAAGGACTCTGGGGCTAATTCCTCTAGTCTTTAGAAAAGTGCCATGGGAGCTTTAATACCACACCTGTGGGGAGGGGGCTTTGGTTGTATTTCTCCTCCAAAAGTTTACACCTCCTACCACCCGTCTCTGGTTGGCTAAATTCTACTGCAGGTAACATTCAGAGTCAGAGGGAAGGGTGAAATCTAATGAAGCACTAGAACTACTTTCTGCAGCATCTATGATTCCTAGGAGGTCCCCCCTCCAAATAGTAACCCAGCCTGACACTGCTTACATTGTGAGAGTGGGCATAATGACAAGCTGGGATGCTAGGTCTTACTAGCCCTGAGAATTTCTCCCTCCCCCCCCCCATAAATTTCCAGTGTGCTCAACATCCCAAAGCCAATTCCTATCCAATATTCAGTCTCAGTCTTCGATTGCATCCTGTGGATATTACATATTCTAAATAGGAAACAGCAGAAGGTTCATTCAAAGGGGAATTTCACACAGGAGTAAACTTAAAAAATAGATAAACATTCATACCAAAAAGCAATTTACCTTTCCAGCTGTTCTTTTTATTCCCCTTCCTCTTACTGCAAGGGATGCTGTGAAGTTCAAAATCAGACATTTGATCTATATTCCCTGACCAAAAAACCAAACAAACAAACCAAAACCAACAACATAAAGATGAAGTTAAGGTTGAAAGTACATGCCAGTAATTTAAAGGTATAAAACTTTACAGGGATGTTGTAGTTATCCCTAAAACAAGCATTTCAATCTCAGGAAATTCAGAACTAAGGTTAAACTGGAAAGAAACCCGAGCCTGGTAAGGTATGGAACGACACATTAAATGCATCCAAATAACCGTAACAACGTCTTGTAGTGACCATGCAATAAATATACAATAATGATAAAACAGGTTTTTAAAGACACGGTCAGGGTTTCTCCCACTCCCATATTTTCTCTTTAATTTTTTTTTAAAAGAAGATTGAAAAATCAGAAATTCCATGATGTGGCATTATATTGACACCCACGTGGGTCATCAGCAGGGTTGGGACCTTTAGGTCCAGAGCACAGACCTGTGCTACTTGAGCAAAAGGAAGTAGTAAGCTATTAGCCTCTATGTGGACCAGCCACTAAAGGGAGATGACACATGCTAAAGCTGGTCAGGAAATGTGTTTTTTCTGTGGGGAAAAAATCAGTTCTCTTTCCCCACTGTATTGACAATTTTATTTGTAATGTGTTTTTTTGGGGGGGTGGGGGGAGGGGTCATTGAAAAACTGATTTTTTTTAAGTTTTTGGCAGCCAAAACCTGCAAAATTATCCAAAATGCAGTTTAAAATGGCCATTTCTGAGGAAATTTCCATTTCAGCAAAAAAGCCATTTTTCACTGGGAAAAGTTTTCAACAGAATATTTTCAGCCAACTCTAATGCACATTTAGACAATGGGCTACACACCTATTTGCTGTACAGCAGAGGAACGTTGGGACTCAGGAACATTGGGTCGATTGCAGGTTCTGGAGGGGATGGCTTAGTGGTTATGAACAGCACAGCATGTAGATTTGGCATTTTAACCTGGGGAAAACAGCAAATTTCCCCCTCACCTCTTTCTGTGAAACCAATGGACTGTTTTGGCTGAAATTTAAAATAACGACATAAATAAATTCAGCCAGCCTCAAGCAGACACCCAGCTGGGAAAATTTCAGCCCAAACAGTTCAAGTTTGGCAAAGTTATAACTTAAGCGATTGAAAAAAGGGGTTTATAATGGGAAGTGTTGGGCAACCTTAATAATAGGCAGTGCAACCAGCTCAGTCTATCATACTTGACATCAGGTACAGCTACACTGAAGCTGGAGGTGTAGATGTACTTGCAGTGGGGGTGGCAGCATGGGCTAGCTGCCCCCGTACATTCCTGTGCAAGATCCTAGGTACGTACTCAGGCAGCTTGCCCAGGCGTGTGCTAGTTTGTTCAAAGCTAGTGTGTACATCTATCTAAGTTGAAAAATACACCTGTAGCTACAGTGTAGACATACCCACTGTGTCCCATTGGCGTCACAGTCTAATCTGCACTGAGTCAGAGGCTACTAGGGGAGATCTCCCCTCCTTCCAATCAATCCCTGCAATCAAACAAGATAAACTGTTGTGTCTTAAAGAGAACAATACTGTCAGCAAATTATTAAACAAAACCAGAGACAAGTGTTAAATCTATTCATGCGGCTTTTTGTAGCTGATCACTTTTAGGCAACATTGGGAAAGTTTGTTCTTCAAAAATGGCTTCCATTTAAATTTTAGTACCTAATAAATAGCCTGACCTGTACTTCAGCTCTGTAATGAAGCAGATGGAAGCTGTTCAGAGTGTCAGCTCTTGGAAATTTGTGGTCATGGTATCAGGAGTAACATGTCCCTCCTGCCCTCTAGCTCTGATTCTTTGGAGGAGTGAGAGGGTGAGTGACTGATCTGTCTGAGCTGTGTGAATGAGCGATTTGTGGGATGGAAAACCCTGGGGAGAGGGAGCTGCAAGAAGGAAAAGGATGCTGTGTTGTGTGCAGCAGTGCACAGGAAGGAAGGAACTCTGGGACAGGAGGGTGAATGAACTGTGGAGAAAGGGGACCCTGCCATTGTGTGTGAAAGCTCTGTAGAAAAGCAAGAGCCTGGGATGGGTAAGTAACTAACTATAAGGGGCAGGAGTGGGTAACCTCAATTATGTGAATGATCCTGGGAAGGGATGATAGAGGCTCTGGGCTGTGGGGGTGGTGAGCCTGGGAGAGGGATGAGGGCTTGGATATGTAATGACTTGACCCCAGTAGAGGGGCAAAAGGGAGGTGCATGGGCAGTGGGGGTGTTGACCCTGGCAGAAGGGTGTGGGGTTTCCTGCATCTGTGGGGTGGTGATCCCGGGGCATATGACCCAGCAGAGAGGTGGAGGGGATCCTAGAGGGTGTGGGGCAATGGGATCCTAGGGTGTGTGGGGTGACATGGGCATAAAGATTGCCAGGATGTGTGGGGTGGTGACCCCAGCATAGATATGGAGGGGATTCTGCGGAGTGTAGGGCAGTGATCCCTGGGTGTGCGAAGTAGAGATCCCAGAGCGTGTTTGGGGTGACCCTGGCAAAGGGGTGACGGTGGATATTGGGCTTTGTGGGTGACGCTTGTCATTTGGGGCATTTTGTAAGCCAGTGAGAAGCAGTTGTACGACATATCATTTCCATTCATTTTCTCTGTGTGCATTAAAGAGTCTGCAGCTCTTGTGCCATAAATCCCATGACGGGTCTCTAACCCTGAAAAGGAAGTTATCTGCTGAATCAAGGCTTCTGCACTGAAACTTCCAGGCAAGTCAGAGAGCAGCATGACCCCTCTCGTTAAAATGGCCTGCCAACTCTGAGCAGCCAATTGAAAAAGAAACATCAAGATAAGAGTGATACTCAACCCACAGTCAGATAGGAGAGTCTCAGAAAGTCATTTCTCTCAAAGGCCTCTGCTCCCAGGGCTCTGACTTGTTCTGGCTCAGCTCCAGGACCTCTCATTAATGCGACATGCAGTGCAAGCTGGCTATCTAGGAAGACTCCTGTCATATCCTATTCAAAGTACCCCAAAGTAATACGAATGGCATTAGTTCAGTTACTTACTATGCTAATATTCTCATCATAGGCACTGAACTCAGCAGCCTTCTGTGGTGATTTTTACTTCTTTACACCATGCAAAGTTCAGGTCATGTCTGCTGGACCTGCTGGTTACAGAATAGTGATTAGAGCTGAGAGAAGAAGCTGATCCTCTCTTCCAAAACCCACTGCTCAAAGTGGGATCAAGTAAGCAGGGGAGCTCCTAGGAGGCTGCAGAGCTGGGCTGAGCCAGGAAGGGACTCTTGCAATGCTCAAGGGCAGGTCTGCCCTGAGGGAAAACTGCTCAGGGTGATATAGGGAAGTAAGGGAGCATCTGTGATGGTGCAGGGCAGGTCTCAGCTGGAAACGTCTACTCAGAATCACATATGAAGTGTTCCCTTCCCTTTTATTTCCCACTTGCTTTCATACTGACCCCGTTTCCTTCTTGCAGAAGTTCTGTCATAGCCTTTCTGTTCAGGTGAAGCAACAAGAAACATCTTTCTCTTAAAATTCAGTAGAAGTGTCAGGGCTCAGCTCCTGCTGGAATAATAAGTGACAGACACGAGCAGGCCAAACATCTTAAATAAATTGTATTGTTTCTGGAGCTGCACCAATGGCATGCACAACTATAAAGAGAGCTAAAAGTGTGGGCTATACAAAGACTGTATCATATTATAATGAAATGGTGAGAATGTATGTGCATCACTTCCATCTGCTGGATAGACTCAGAGCTGCTCAACTGTGTGCCACTGGCTCTGTACTGCTCACAGCTGCTGGGGATTCTCCTTTGGCTCAAGCGGAAAGGAGCTTGTGCTTTTGCTTTCAGAACATCTTAGTTCTATCCCTACTGCTTTCTTGAGCTTCTGAGTGGCCATTGTATGTATCATAATGACAAGTACCATGGAGTTCCCAGACAACCACAGAATTGTTATAACATTAAAGGTTATTATTAATGCACAGAGACTGAATTGAGCTAAATGGTGTATTATTTCAGCCTCATGAAAATTACACAGCAGCATTTCCCATCATCACTGATTGACTCTCATCATTTTATTCTTGTTTTGCAGAGCTTGGCACCAGGCATTTAATTAGGGATCTTTCTAATCCCAAAGGTCTATGTTAAATGGGGCTAGGTCTCCCTGAAGCAAGAGCATATTGCCTTGCATTGAGATGAGTGGGACACCCAGGTGTGTGGGGTTGTGACATAGACACATAGACTGGATTCCATGCACTCTTTTATAATAAAAAGTCAGAAAATCAACAGCCTTCTGGACAAAAAGAATGGGCCAGATCCTCAATGGATATATCTCAGCCTAGCTCTAGTGACATTGATGGAGCGTAGCTGATTGATGGCAGCTGAGGATCTGGCCCAGCCAATAGTTGTCTATAACAAATCAAAGCATTGCTGTAGCCCTTCACCTGAAAGGCTGGGCCCGCCCCATCGCTGCTGTGCTATCACTTGTTCGTGTTGGGCCTGGGTCTTCCTTCACGTCATTGCTCCTTTGAAGCTAATGCAGTCACCCCAATGTAAAACAGTGGGAAGAGAGACTCGGGTTTGTGTTAAATGTAAAACCTGATCTTGCAACTCTTGCCTTTGGGAATAATCCCATGGGCCTACTCTCACGAAAGGCCTGATTCGCTACTGCCTGGCACCTTGTGTAGTTATTTACACCTGTGCCTAGTGGGTATAAATGACTGCACAAGGTGCACACCAGGGCAGGATGAGGCCCAGGGTCTTTTATTTGTCTGCACAATGTCAGGCTCATTTCTGATGCTATAGAAATATTAAAAAAATAACAACAACTGAGTGAAGTTGGGTCCTGCCCCTTTCACTCAGAATTTGAAGATGGTTATACTTGTTCTAGATCTATATGCTTTAAATGCTGTAAAAACAAACCTCTTTTGTAATATTTTAATGAACCTTATATATCTTAGATTATACCTGTAGTAAAGTTTATGGATCATGGATCAATCCTAGGGAACATTTTATATATCATTATTCTGTAGGGGTGACACTTTGGTGTGAATTATTCTGGCTAGCCAATGGAGTTTACATCAGGTTTACACCTGGGTAACAGATTACAGGCCTGATTCTCTACTTGGTTACATGAGTGTTATGTTACTCTAACTCCAGTGAAACCAAGGGAGTTACCCCTGCCTAAAACTGGTGTAACAGAGAAGAGAATCAGGTTCTAGCATTTGGCTTGCTGTGTTCAGGGGATTACTCCAGAGGTACATTGGTTTAACTGAGAGCAGAGTCTGGCCCATTATCTTCAGGATATTTACTCCAGATTTACTGTGGTGTAAAGGGAACAGAGTCTGGCCCACTGGTTTCAGGGGAGTTAATACAAATTCACCCGAGTCTAACTGGGATATGAATCTGGTCTCTGGATCATTCAGTTTCCCCATCTTCCCAAGCACTTCATAATCTCAGCTAGAAGGAGAGAGAATGATATGACCCTTTTTATGTCCCTCTTGCTTGGAAGGGTCTGCTTTTATTGTCACGCCTCATTCTTTAGAAGAGCAAAGCCAGTTAAAAATATTTACAGTGCTATCTCATGAGGAAAAACTTTGAGATTGGGGTAAATGCACTCAGCATATATGCCGGTCGATACCCAGACTGGTGAGAGAGTGGCTCCTTTTCCTTCTCTCATTGTCTGCCAAATGGTCTGGGACTAAACATTCCCTCGATGAATGATCCCGGTCTCACAGGTTTTAGTCCATTACTTTAATGGTAGTTATTCGTCAGTGATGAACCATGCAGTTAACTTGCCGGAGACAGCATGGCTAATTGAAGATGAGGCAAGAGGTTCTTTTAATATTATTTTGCCTCCATTTGCTTTCAATATCTCCTTGCTCCTTGGTGAGATCTGATATAAGTTTTAATTACCTCTGAGAACAATAACTTTATAAAGGCCCTAGTTCTTTGTCCGAAGTAGTTTTCCTGGCGAAGAGAGATACTGTAAATTTCAGGTCTCTAAAGAAAGCTGAGTGGGAACAAGGTTGGCAAAGATGGTAAATTCTCATTATGCACTGATATCTTGGGATAGCAAATTTTGAAAACTTTTTCCCCACATGCCCATTCTGGACATCCTGTCTCATCTTTTCTGTTATAAGTACTTCTAAGGTACTGCTCTCTCGGGTGTCTGAGTGCCACATGCAGAATAATGTAGGTAGCATTATTAATGTCCCAAAGAAATAATCTCAGCTGTCCATCTCATCACGTTTGCGATGTGCTTTCTCTTCTTCCCTTCCTTACCTCACCTTTCAACTTACTCTCCTCTTCTCTCTGTCATCTACCCCTTAGGTAGATGATACTGCAGTAAGGCTTTAGAAAAAAGTGGGGCTTGCATTTTTATCTGAACACAGTCAGGTTTGGACTTAGTCCAATCTATCACACGGTGATATCAGTATTAGGGCCCAGATACCATGTAAGCTCTTCTCAACCTTATATACAGCAGTGTTACCACCCAACTATAATGTAGCAAGATGTTAGAGAAGATACAGAAGAACCTTCTTCAGGAAGGCTAATCTAGAGAGCTGGTTAAAAAATGATATATATGTTTTGCAAAATCTTTCAAAGTTGTTTCCAATTTCAGGGATCAAAATCGATCTGTGCTTTCAATTTTTTTTCGACTGGCAATTTTATTGAAAAGTTCTTGAAATTGTAATCACAATTTTTTGTTCACCAAAAACCGAGTTGTTTGGCAAATAAAAATTGTTGGTAACTATTGCAATAATGATTCAGAGACTGTTTTTTCATTAAGAAAAACTCATGCAAAAAATTAGTGAAGAATTTTTAGTCAACAGGTTTTAGTGAACAAAATATTTTTTGCAAAAAAACCCAAGACATTTTTAATTAAACTTTTTATAGGAAAAATTTTGACCAACTTTACAGTAAATACTGTACCTCTGAAAAATGGGGAACTGGTTTGGATAACTCCAGGCTCAAATCCAGCCTCTCAGGAAGTTCAAAAAAAATTCAGAAATGTCTTTCCTTCCCTTTATTTCTGATTTTTGTGCTGCCTTTGCACATTCAACCAGAACTGCTGCATTGCGCTGGTCTTGCAGGATTTCCTGCATACCCCCAATGTATCAGGAATCGCAAGAGAAATCTTATTCTCCAAAGATTTCCAGCCCAAATTTTGCAGATTCAGTGGCTAAGATTTTCATATCTGCCTAAAGGATATCTAATTCCCAATTACAATGAGTGGGAATCCCTTAAATGGCTTTGAAATTTCCAGCCAAGCAGTTGAGAGAAGCAGCCCAACTTCTGGATATACTTAGCTGAACCTCTGACTCTTTTGAGGTTAGCCTGTCACTAGTGCCAAAGTTAAGTCTCTGAGGCCTTGGCTACACTTGCGAGTTACAGCGCTGTAAAGGCTCCCCCAGTGCTGTAACTCACTCCCCGTCCACACTGGCAAGGCATTTGCAGCGCTGTATCTCTGTGGTTGCAGTGCTGCATGTACTCCACCTCTCCGAGAGGAATAGCGAGTATTGTGCTGCCGCTGCAGCGCCAGTGTGGCCGCCCAATGCGCTGTGAATGGCCTCCAGAATTATTCGGCAGTATCCCACAATGCCTGTTCTAGCCACTCTGGTCATCAGTTCAAACTCTACTGCCCTGGCCTCAGGTAACCAACCATGTGACCGACCCTTTACATTCCCCGGGAATTTTAAAAATCCCCTTCCTGTTTGCTCAGCCCGGCATGGCGTGGAGTGCTATCAGTGAATCTTTCCAGGTGACCATGCCTCCACGCGCCAAGCGAGCCCCAGCATGGAGCAATGGCGAGTTGCTGGACCCCATCAGTGTTTGGGGGGAGGTAGCTGTACAGTCCCAGCTGCGCTCCAGCCATAGGAATTACGATACCTTCGGGAAGGTATCAAAGGACATGATGGAAAGGGGCCATGACCGGATAGCCCTGCAGTGCAGGATTAAAGTGAAGGAGCTGCGGAGTGCCTACTGCAAAGCCTGCGATGCAAACGGCCGCTCGGGTGCTCCCCCCGCGACCTGCCGATTCTACAAAGAGCTGGATGCGATACTTGGGGTTAACCCCACCTCCACTCCGAGCACCACCATGGACACTTCAGAACCGGTGTGGGGGGGAAGAGGAGGAGGAGAAGGAGGAAAACGGGAGTGATGGTGGTGGGCCGGATGGAGACACCCCGAAATCCCTGGAGCCATGCAGCCAGGAGCTCTTCTCAAGCCAGGAGGAAGGTAGCCAGTCGCAGCGGCCGGTACTTGGTGGAGGACAAACAGAAGAGCAGGTTCCCGGTAAGCGGGTTTTTTTTTTCGGGAAGGAATTTTTTCGGTGCGGGCTCTTTGGGAGAGGAGGGTTAGGCATGCATGCCTAGATGCGGAATAGTGCATTGATGTGGTTTATCACATCGCGGTAATCGGCCTTGGTAATCTCGAATGTCTCATCCAGAACGTGTGCAATGCGCTTGCGCAAGTTTATCGGGAGAGCCACTGTGGTCCTTGTCCCAGCCAGGCTAACGTGTCCGCGCCACTGTGCCGCGAGGGGCGGGGGGACCATTGCTGCACACAGACAAGCTGCATATGGGCCAAGGCGGAAGCCGCATTGCAGTAGAAGACCCTCTTGCTTCCCAGGTCACCCTCAGCAGCGAGATATCGTCCAGGACGAACTCCTGTGGAAAATGTTGGGACAGTGTTCAGTGTAGGTGCCCCCTGAAGCTGTTGGCTCTCCCCAAGGCACAGAAACCCAGAGGACAGTGCAGCCCTGAAACGATCAGTCCCCCTTACTCACCATTTTGAGGCTCCCGTGGGATATGTGTGCTCTGTTTTGGACGGGAAAATTATGCTATTGTGTAGACCCTGTGTGTTTTCTACTCCTTAAGTGCGGGGGGAATCATTACTCTGTCTGGTATAAACAATGCTGCCTCTGTTAAATGTTGCATTTTGCCTATACAGCTGCATCAACCTTAAGACCTCAGCCGTCCCTCTTATCGCCTGCTCAGAGACTGCATAAACTCAGGAAGAGACTGCGAAAAAGCAAAGAAGACATGCTGCAAGAAGTGATGCGGCAATCTATTAAAGAGAATGAGAAAGCACAGAACTGGAGGGAGAGAGAAAGCAGGATCCGCCAGGAAAACACAGCGCACCGGCGGCAAAGCACGGAGCACTGGCAGCAAAGCACGGATCGGCTCATAAGCATCCTGGAGCACCAGGCAGATGCTATCCAGGAGCTGGTAGCCATGCAGAAAGAGGAGCAGTACCGCAAACGCCACCCCCCCCTACAGCCCTTGTCCCAAAACTCTTTCCGTTGTGCCCCACTGTCACCTCCAACCCACTTTCCCCAACTTCCGTGTTCTTCACGCCACCCGCTGCCTCCAACACCAGTATCTTCACCTCCCAGCCCTGAAAACCACGACCCTTACCCTCTGCACTCAACCCCTATCACCATGCAGTATAGCTATCCTGAAGTGCAGCACTCACTGCACAGCACACCAGACAGGACATACGCGAATCTGTGATTGTACTGTTCCCCACTCCACCCCCTTGTTTCTTCTCAATAAATAATTTTTTTTTTCTTTTCAATAAATGGATTCTTTGGCTTTGAAAACATTCTTTATTATTGCATAAAGTAAAAGACTCCTTAGCCCAGGAACTAAACAGGCACTGCAAGTCTGCTTGTCTGCTAAGCAGACACTGATTCCTAAAGATTGGAACTACTGCACTTCACTTCCGTGCAGGGCACCAGATATCACTGCTGGTTTTCAGCCTCAAATTGCTCCCTCAAGGCATCCCTAATCCTTGCAGCCCCGCGCTGGGCCCCTGTAATAGCCCTGCTCTCTGGCTGTGCAAATTCAGCCTCCAGGTGTTGAACCTCGGAGGTCCATGCCTGAGTGAAGCTTTCACCCTTCCCTTCACAAATATTATGGAGGGCACAGCACGCAGATATAACCGCGGGGATGCTGTTTTCGGCCAAGTCCATCTTCCCATACAGAGATCGCCAGCGGCCCTTTAAACGGCCAAAGGCACATTCCACAATCATTCAGCACCAGCTCAGCCTGTAGTTGAACCGTTCCTTGCTGCTGTCAGGGCTCCCTGTGTAGGGTTTCATGAGCCACGGCATTAACGGGTAAGCGGGATCTCCAAGGATCACAATGGGCATTTCAACTTCCCCTACCGTGATCTTCCGCTCTGGGAAAAAAGTCCCGGCCTGCATCTTCCTGAACAGTCAAGTGTTCCGAAAGATGCGTGCGTCATGCACCTTTCCGGGCCAGCCTGTGTTAATGTCAATGAAACGCCCACGGTGATCCACAAGCGCCTGGAGAACCATAGAGAAATACCCCTTCCGATTAACGTACTCGGATCCTAGGTGGGGTGGTGCCAGAATAGGAATGTGCGTCCCATCTATCGCCCCTCCACAGTTAGGGAACCCCATTTGTGCAAAGCCACCCACTATTTCCTGCACGTTACCCAGAGTCACGGTTCTTCTGAGTAGGATGCGATTAATGGCCTTGCAAACTTGCATCAACACGATTCCAACAGTCGACTTTCCCACTCCAAACTGGTTTGCGACCGACCGGTAGCTGTCTGGAGTTGCCAGCTTCCAGATTGCAATAGCCACCCGCTTCTCCACTGGCAGGGCAGCTCTCAATCGTGTGTCCTTGCGCCGCAGGGTGGGGGCAAGCTCCTCACACAGTCCCATGTAAGTGGCTTTTCTCATCCGAAAGTTCTGCAGCCACTGCTCGTCATCCCAGACTTCCATGACGATGTGATCCCACCACTCGGTGCTTGTTTCCCGAGCCCAAAAGCGGCGTTCCACGGTGCTGAGCATGTCTGTGAAAGCCACAAGCAATTTCGTGTCGTACGCGTTACGCGGCTCGATAGCATCGTCGGACTCCTCACCCTCACTCACTGTCACTTTGGATCTTAAGGAATAGTTCGACAGCCAAACGTGACGTGCTGGAGAGACTCGTCAGCATACGCCTCAGCAGTTCGGACTCCATTTCCCGCAGACAGATCGCGCTGCACAGAAACCGTTGAAAGATGGCGCCAAAGGTGGATGGAAACAAAGGGATTTCTGGGATGCGAAGCGATGCATCACGGGGCATTGGGACAGGACCCAGAATCCCCCGCACCCACGCCCCCTTCCCACAACCCACGGCGCCAGAATGGGAAAAGGTGCTCTGTGGGATAGCTGCCCATAATGCACCGTTCCCAATAGCGCTGCAATTGCCACAAATGTGGCCACGACAGTGCGCTGGGCAGCTGTCAGTGTGGACAGACTGCAGCGCTTTCCCTACTCAGCTGCACGAAGTCAGGTTTAACTCACAGTGCTGTACATCTGCAAGTGTAGCCAAGGCCTGAGCCTTTCTGACCCTGCCCTATTGTTCTGAGAAATGTGGTAGGTGCAGGGTAGGACAGTTGACATTGCCGTGCGGAAGTGCCCACTACTGAGAATAGCAACCCCCCCCCCCCCTTTTATCCCTCACTCCAAAATCTTGCCAACCCCCTTCAGTTCATTGTTCGTTTTTCGTTTTTTCCCTTCCATATACAATATTCTAAAGAACTGCTGCAGGAAAAATAGAGCACTTCCTGGGTCTCTCACAACCAGCAGGGTGGTTGCTATGGAGACTGCAAATGAGGCAGCAGAGTAAAAGGCCGCATAAAGGGAAGGGTTGAGCTTGAGAGCAGCTCTGAGCTCTACCTGTTGTCACTATTTATAGGTGGCAATCAATAATACCATGCAATGAAATTACCACTCTGGCTTAAAATCACACCTTTCCGCTCTAACACATCAGTATCCTGGGTCTCCTTTCATTTGGGAGTCGCCTGGTATGAGTCACTGAGTACAGAGCGGTCACAGGGCTTGCCAGACAATAGCCAGTTAAAGGGCAGCAGCTAAAATTCAGGGGGCCAAGTGATGGTCAATGATTAATTTAAAATGTAAGAGTCCAAATTAAATATGACCTCCCTGTCTGGGAATCGAGGAGGAAATATGCACTTCATTAGAGCTGGTTGAAATTTTTCTGACAAAACGCTTCTCCTATCAGCAAAGGCCAATTTGATGGGATCAAAATATTTCGTGGGAATGGGTCGATTCCATTTAAACATTGGATGGACATCGGGCAGGCAGGCTGCTTAGTTTCCTGCGAGCTCTCCCCAACTCTTCCAGGCTTTCCAGCTCTGATACAGCCTGCCTGGTGGGTTGCCTGGGAGCTTGGACAGAAATTTTTGAAAAATTCTATTTTGGTTCTTCTGAAATGGAAGTTTTTGAAACTCTCCCTCCCCAAGCAAATGTTACATGTCTGACTTCTCATTCCAATTCACAATGACTTCTTTTTTTCTTCTTCCCAGAACTGTGAAATTTTCCATGTAAGGGAAATTCCAGTTCCCACACAGCTCTCTACATTCACCCACCATTACATCATAGCCACTCCTGGGATGGAACATATCAACGATTTAACAATGCACTACGATGTTACACAACATCTTAGGACAGAAAGTGAAGGGATATTCTATATCCAACTCTTAGGTTGCCAGGATCTCATTTCTGATGGCTTGAGATAGAATTTGGTCATGGTCATATAAACCTCCTAATCCTACATAAAGTGTCACGGACTCTTTAATGACCAAACAGTCAGCGCCTTGATTTGACATCTCAGCCAAACAATGGTGCATCCAGGAGTAAAATGCCCCTTAATATGATGCTGGGCCAGTGAACCAATAATGACTTAGGATATGTCTACACTGTGCTAGCTGACTCGTGCTCACAGGGCTCGGACTAAGGGGCTGTTTAATTGTGGCACAGATGTTTGGGCTGGAGCCCAAGCCTTAGGACCCTGCGAGGTGGGAAGGTCCCAGAGCTCAGGCTGCAGTCCAAGCCCAAACATCTACACCTCAATTAAACAGCCCCTTAGCCTGAGCCCCGTGAGTAGAGTCAGTTGGCATGGGCCAGCTGCTGGTGTCTAATTGCAGTGTAGACATACCTTTAGAGGGAAGGGCGCCATCCAATGAATCAACACCATTCATCTGGGCCATGCCTACATATTCTGTGTACATTTCCCATCTTGTTCCTGGATGGATTTCAGTTTATTCAGCCATTAATCCGGGACCTTTCATTCCCTACTTGATTAATTCAAAATCACTCCATAAAATAGTCAACAGGGAGCTCTCCAGACCTCTGCCGCTCCCTCTCCCCAAAGGAGCAGACAGTGAAACAGGAGACCTGCGCCATTGCTGCTGAGCATCCAGAAAGAGTTTCTATTTCCCTGTCGGTGTGAAAAAATGGTCACTTGGTTAATTCAGTGTGACATGCATCTGCTCCCTTCCCAATTATCAGGTCATATCAGCTGCAGTTTACAAGCCAAAAGGAATCTGTCACTATCCAGAGTCCCATGAGGTCAGCCGGAGCTAAGAGGGGCCTGGTCTCTTTACTTTTCATTCATTGGCATCTCTGGAGTGGAATGAACTTTGGCCTCAGCGGCTATGCCCCACTGGCTGCCTCCTTTTCTTATCAGTCTCATTCAGTGTGGAGCATTTATGTTTTTGTTACCTTAAATAATAGGAAGTATAACAGTTAGACAGGTAAGTGGAGTTCATACTGAGTACAAGCAATTTGTCCTTCACAGGAGTTGTTGCTAGCTTCCAGGCAGGTCATGCTCAAGAGCAGCTCAGCACCGGGAAGAACACTAGGCAGCTCAGCATGGGGCGCAGGGCATGTGGACGTAGTGCCAGCCTGGGCAGGGCAGGAAGTGGGTAACAGTAGATAGGTCAAGTAGCAGGACAGGGCTGGAGGGAGGTAGCAGTAGGCCACTCGGGAAGGGGGTCAGGGCAGGAGGAGAATAATGGCACAGATGTTTGGGCTGGAATGAAGGACGGGTGTTAGGACAGCAGGAGGGTAATATCAGCCTGGTAGCTGAGTCAGAGTAAAGGGGCGAGAGGAGAAGGGGGGAAGGGGTAACACCAAGCAGTGACAGGGCCTTGGGAATTTTGGCAATGCCAGGCAGAAGTCAGCTTGTGGTCACAGCACGAGAAGGGTGGCAGTGAGCAATCCTTGGAGCAGAAGGAAGGCAACACTGCACCTGGCAGCGAGTTGCTTCTCTCTTCCAATGCATGTGTGATCAAGAGGGCAGAAGAGCTCCTTCTAACATTGCTCTCAGTGCCTCAAACCCAGCTACCAGCTGGGCCTATGCCAAGTGCTGCCACCTCCTGCCCCTGGTGAGCTACACTGCAGTGAATCCAATGCAGCCTCATCTTGGGCTGTTGTGAGGGTTACGTTTTGCACCATGCCTCAAAAATATAAAGTGCTGAGGCATGAGAGGGGAGCGATCAGGCATTCCAGAGCCTGCCTCTGACTGGGGCTGCTGCACAAGAGGGCAGAATGCACATGGCACAGCAAGGAAGTAGCAGCAGCTGTGAGGGGCCCTCCCAATTCCATAATGCTTCGTTGGTTTTCAACCTCTGCTCGTCGCCTCACAATGGGATGTTGCACGCCCCGCATTTTGCACATCTACTATGAATATTTAAAAGACAAACAACCATTATATTTATCTGTTCTGCTTTCAACAATACCTGCAGAGAGCTGCTTCCAGCTGAGACTAGCTCTGCTTGACCAGAGGAGGGCGGGGAACCATCCTTTAGGCTCACTGCATAAAGCTGCTGTCTGCAGATCACAAGGTAACATGCAGGACACACAAAGAACAAGTCCAGCCACTGGGAGGAGGAGGGGGGCATGAATTGGCAAGAACAGAACATCGGGCATTTAGATAGCACCTCTTACCTTCAAAGATACCAAGGCACTTACAAGCAGATTCCCCAACTGGTATAAATGGATGTCACTCCATTCGGTTCAGTGGAGCTGCACTGATTTCTAGTCTCTGAGGATCTGGCCCAATATGTATAAATCCAGAGTTCCCAGCTCTTCAAATGTCACTGTATCTGGTGTTTTTCTGAAAGCTCCAGCTACTGGAATCAAGTTATTACCTGAGAGCCTCTGCTTTTATTTAAAAAAGTAAGCTTCTAGCCTTCATGGGTGTGGAAGAAAGTTGGAAAATGTTGAACCTTAAAGTCTCCAATTCCAGAAGGCAAATAAAAAGAACTGAAAAGATATTATTTTAAAATCTTGTGATTTTTAAGCCAATTTCAAGATTTTTTGGTGGCTTAACTCATAATTGTTAAACATTTGGGGTTGGTAATCCCGTAAATCAGTGGTTTTCAACCTGTGGTCCACAAACCCCCAGGGGTCTACAGAGAATGTCTAAGGGGTCTGCGAAAGGTTGTCGTTACCATAAAACAGTATTTTTCACCCTTTGGTCCAGGGACTCCAGGGGGTCCACAGATTATATCTAAGATTTCCAAAGAGGTCCGCACCTCCATTTGAAAATTTTTAGGGGTTCACAAATGAAAAAAGGTTGAAAGCCACTGTAAATCACTTCATCACTGCATTGCAGCTGCTTCTGGGGTGGGACTCTGTTGAATATTAGACAGCTGCAGTGCACAACTGTTCAGGGAAGCAAAAGAAGAAGAATACTATGTCTGATTGAGATTGCAGGCAGAATGTGGTGATGACCCATGCTGGAATTTGGCTAGGATATCAAAGCTAAAAAACATGCCATGGGTTTCATTTACTTTAAAGTTTTATACAGCCGCTCATCATCACATTATCTGAGTTCTTCCCACATAAAATCAATAACAATGGTGAAGTGCCTAGTCACAAAGTCTGGCACTTCTCCCTTTACAGAGTCAAAACTCTGGTTGGGATAGGGTTTTTATTTTGGATTTTTTTTGTTTTTTGGGTTGATAGGGGCTTAAGGGTAGTCAGTGTATTTTGTATCGATCAACGACGGTACAGAATACAGGGGTGTTTTTTCTGGGATAGATCTAACATGTGAGATCTGATGAGATACTCTAGCATGGATCAGACTAAGGGTAGGGTAGCAGACTGTAAGACATCTCTACTGTCTGGTTTGTAGTTGGCAGACACAACATGTTCTCTAACCGAGTAGTTAATTACAGTACTTCTTGTGCTGTATGTGACTTTCAAACTTTTGATAATTCCTTGATGGCTCCTTTTAGCCATCAAAATCCAACCAGTGTGAATCAATATTAGCTTTTAGATCTTCAACAGCACGAAAAAAAATTCCAAAATCTATGTCTCCTTATTGATTCCTCCGACTTTGTCTTTTGAACTACAGAGGTTTAAGAAGCATTATTTTATTTTGAAGGTACTTGTCTCTAAATTCAGTATGAACAGAACATTTTCCCAGCAGTATCTCCCATTAATACCCATGTCTCTGATACCAGTGGCCTGAGGTTTTCTTATCTGATTTAATTCCAGGCAGAAGAAAAAGCAAAACAATATTTAATTGCTAAGGATATAAAGTAAATGCCTGAAGCGGTAGCTTTCACTTAAGTTATTGGAATAACATAAGCAATTGATGTTCACAGAATAATAGAAATGGAAAAGATCAGTTGTAACATCTCAATTTACGCTCATGACATGGACAGTGGGTATAATAGGCCAGGGAAGGCTAAACCTCCCCTAAGCCAAGCCCTGGCTCCGCCCACTCCTGCAAGCCTGTGGGTGCCGGCACCGAGGCTGGCCAGTGACCCAGTGATGGGGCTGACGAGGGTGACCAGATGTCCTGATTTTATAGGGACAATCCCGATATTTGGGGCTTTTTCTTATATAGTCACCTATTACCCCCCACTCCCTGCCCTGATTTTTCACACTTGCTATCTGGTCACCTATGGCTGACACTGGGGGCAGTCGTTGGCCTGGTGCTCTGGTTGGGGCTGAGGGCGGTGGGAGGCCTGGGACGGTTCGGCCAGGATCTTCCCGCGGTGGGGGCAGGCACTCAGGTTTCCGGTGGACAAGGGGTGCTTGGGGCTCTGGTTGCGGGGAGGGGGGGCACTCGGGGCCCCAGCAGACAGGGGCCGGTAGAGGTGGGGCCATGTGTCTAGCCTCCCCCAATGGGGGGGAGGGGGGGACTCACATGCCACCCATACCTCATCACCAGAGCTGGGTGACTACTGCAAAATATTCCCAGAAAATATTCAGTTCAAATTTTCCAACAAGTTAACTTCATCTGTGCCTCACTGAGTGAAATTCTCCCCGTGCAGGGCACCAGCACAAAGCCTGGGACCTACCACTTACATCCCACATAAGCCCATGGGGATGAGCTCTTAGTTCTGCAAACTTAGTGTTTTCTTATCATTGTTTTTTTAATGGCATTGCCTAGAGTATTATTGTTAAAGAGAAAGGAAATTTCATTAGCTGGAAATATTTGGCTAAACACCTACAGAATGTCCCACCTCATGCAAAGTGTGCACCTGCGAAGCAAATGCTCCTGTGAGGCACCACCTCAGTCACTATCTTCAGTGAAGCAAAGGACCTTGTGGATCCCTGCCTCACTTACCATGCTCCGCCGCTCAATGAGGCAAGGGCTTCTGTGGATGACCCATTGAATACCCAGCTTGTAACAATTACAACTCTGTGTTAGGCAAAAGTACATCTATGACCATGTTATTCAGTGTTACTCTTCCATTGATAGAACAGAAGTTCCCAGGCTCTTACCAGAAGTGGAGTTCCCTCTACTTATCACATCCTTGGCTTAATTATACCCGGGACTTACTCCTCAATAGCTGATTATGCCAAAATGCCAAATGATCCTTGATTCCTTCCTGAAGACTGGAAGAAAACAGATGCAGACCCTTCAGCTATGAATAGTGGCACTGAAAGTAGCAGCCCTTATTTGTATTTGGTTGGGGATGGGGGGTCGGCAAGGACAGCAAAATAGCTTCATCTCCTATTTCCATTTTAAAATGAAGTTTGCCATCAAACAGCACATGATAGGATTAATCAAGGTGTTTGGCTTGTACCGCAGAGCAGTGCAAATCCAACATGTATATTCCGGAGTGAGAAGAACCGGACGTACAGCTCATTAATAAATACTTCCTTCCTTACGCCCAAGAGTAAAAACCGAAAAGAAGCCAAGCCCTTTTGCTAGTGACTTGATTTGTTTTAATTTACAAGGTATTGATTTGCAACTATCATACATTCTCCCAATTCTCATGATCGTTTGCAGAATAACACAGCTGCATAGGAATGAACTCACTGCTCCTTTTGTTGTAGCATCAAGGAATAGGTCTGATCTTTCTGATTATATGGTATCTTATTGCTGGTGGAGGGAGTTTAAACTACTGCTACCTCTACTACTACTAGTTTGTATTACAGTAGCACCTAGAGGCCCTGCCGGAGATCATCAGGACCTTATAGCGTTAAATGCTGTACAAACATATAGTAAGACAAACATATAGTCCCTGTCCCAAGGAGCATACAGACTAAAGTTAGATGTTAATGATGATACTAATGGGGACTCAGACTTTAACCTCTATGACACTAGTTCAAAGTCAATGCAGGAGAGTAACTGACCCAAAGTTGTTACCATCTAACAACTACTTGAAGGCTTGACTGAAGTAAATCAGGTGGTCTCAGTCCAATTCCCAGTGGGCACTTGTCCCCAACACCAGCACTGTTGTTAAAGGCCAGATTTTCAGTAGAGCTCAGGGTCAGTTTTTCAAGTGCTCTACACTCACAGACAAGGTCAGATTTTCAGTAGAGCTCAGCAGGCTGGGTAGATGGGAGCTGAGCTCTTTGGAAAATCTGGCCCCGATGGTTGCCATTGCTGACAGACTCAGTAGTGAGGCCCGTGACTGAGTGAGCAATGGAGATGTGACCGGGGTCCTAGTGGGGAGCCAGCTGTGGTCACTCAGTTAGGGTGAACTGCAAAGAATGGGGCAGACAATCCCCATAAAGCTGGTGGATATTCCACCAAGACAGCGTAAAACAGCTTCTTTATTACCTTACTGGTTACTCAGCAGTCAAACAACACAGTTCCCTTAAAGTGATCCAGCCTCAGGCCTCCATCCAGGTACCCACGTCAAATATGATGAAAATTTCTGTAAATCTTATTTCATCATATAAAAGAAAAGGTTCTACCAATCCCAAAGGATCGGACACATCACCTCCCAGGTTAATGAATGTTTCAGATCTTACCAAAATACATGCTACAGCCAATTCTTATTAACTCAACTAAAATTTATTAAAAAACAAGAGAGAGAGAGAGTATGGTTAAAAGATCAATATACATACAGACATGAGTTCAATTCTTGAGGTTCAGATTCATAGCATAGATGGTGAGCTTTGTAGTTGCAAAGAGTTCCTTTAGAATTCAGTTCATAGGTCATAGTCCAATGTCCAAATCTCATATTCAGGGTGTACCAGCATAACTGGGACCTCAGTCTTGTGACTCAAACTTCCCCTGATGAAGCCTAAGCGGATCTGAGATGACAGAATCAGGACCCAAGGATCTTTTATACAATTTCATGTCCTCTTTGACAAGTTGGGATTTCCTCGGGGGAACAAAAGGTAATTAGGATGACTTTGAAGGAGGTCCATCACCGGTATGTAGCTACACGAATTAACATGAGGCCATTTACTTTTTCCTCCACCATTCACAGTACATTTCAAAGAGAGATGAATACCGAGATATCCTGTGTTTACATTTAAATGATACCAGAATACAGCATAGAGAGGGACTGTTGATTACATTGTTGACCCTACTCATACATATGTAAATACACAAAACACAAACATTATCTCCCCACATGTCTTTTGAGGTTATTTATTCTGCAGGCTATTTAACACTTTCTAGGCATACGTCACAGGAGACAACACACCTTTTTGTGTCTATAAGTGAGCCTTCTAGGTCAGGTCTGAGGCATGTTGGCTGGGTGGAGTGGGAGATCTTGCACTGCTGTTGTCCACTAGTCTCTGGGGCCATCAGTCACCTTTCTCTATCAGTAAATGAACAGTTCCATCATTTAGTGTTGCACTGGAGCTACTGCTCACATGGCTGCTCTGGGGGATCGGAGGGGTGGGGGAGATGACTAAGTATTCCACCACCCTGTAGCCCACACAAAGGCTGCCCAGTATGATTGCCCCATACTTGAAACGTATAGCGGCTGCTTCCCTCAGGCAAATATCCTTGGAAAGGGAGTGGGTGGGGACAGTGTGTTCTCAGAGCCATGGCTCACTACCTCTACGCATTGGATGATTGTATAGAGGGGAGGTATGTTATGCCCCTTAAAGGAGTCTAGTAAATTACTCCCCCTTAGTGCAAACAGGGAGTTCTGGGAGGCCCCTTGGGGTGATGGGCCTGTGTGTGATCATTTACAAGCCTGCACCTAACAGACACAATTTAGCTCATATAGCACTGCAGATATTATGATATTGTTTCTCTTGGTGTTTGTCTATTTTAATTCATGATTTTTTTAAGAACTGTAGTTACAGTGCAGGAGCCGTAGCATCCTCCCTGCCCTACAGCAAAGGAATGTCTTTCTTTACAGAAAACGCAGTGCTGTTCAGTGGCATTCGCCCTGCAGGGAAGGAAATCTCCTGCATCTCAGACAGAATTTTAAGAGTCTGGGGTGAAATCCTGACACCCATTGAAGTCAAGGGGAGTTTTGTCTTCCCTATCAGCATTTCCATTTGTGGCTGAAAAGGAGAAGGGTTAGTGAAATCCCTTGGTCAGTGAGTGTTATAAGCCCCATGCAATACCTGATCTACACTCTGTTACAACTGTCCCACCTACAGATGCTGGTTCTTTAGCTCAAGCTGTCGCGTTTCATGCTTTTTAGCTCTGGAAGTCCCTGGTTCAATTGCTGGTGTCGGCCAAGACAGCGAACTCACATTAGAATTGCATGGACATTTTAAATGTGAATGGGAAAGTAAAGCCAACCACACACTTTTCTGAACCCCCTCCCCCACAAGGTTCAGCTCGGGTTCAGCTCAAGAGACAGGAGGCAGTAGGTTCACATGCATCTGATTTTATTCTAACCTGTTTGCTCATCCCTGGTCCTCACAGCTGTAAGGAGTGAACTCAATAGAGTGTCTCTGTAATGAAGAGAATTTGCTATTGGTGAAGTCCAGGATTGCTCACTTCAAGTTTAACTAGCAGCCTGGGGCTAAACATGTTCCAAGCTACAACTGAAACACCACCTCATCCTTTGGAAGACTTCTCTATCACATGGCCTTGGTGTTGTTCACCCAGAATAAAAGAAGACACCATTTTATAAATCCCTTAGATTTATGGGCCAGCATGTCAAACACCCAGATGCTGTTGTACCTTCCACTTCCCACTCATCTCACTCTCCTTCATTGTCTCCTCCTCTTTCCTGCCCTTCATTTCTACTTTAACCTTTGTTTCTACTGCCTTCTTTTCCCTTGCTTAATGTTAACAGCAAGCCCCTTATTCACCCCTAGCCTTCTGTCAGTTATTCTACTGGGGGGAAGCTGTGAGACTGCAGCTGCACTTCCCCTGGGGAGTGTGTGGAAGACTGGAGCAGACTGCTTGAGCCGAGCCTGGGCAAGTACCCCCCATTCTTTTGGCTTATTAGCCACTGACTAGTGCCTTCTTCTTCCAGTGAAAAAAGTGTGCAATTAAAGGGTTAAAAGTACACCCAGGCACAGACCCTTTCCCCATGTTCTTTGTGACCCAGCAGCAGGAGGCATAGGGATTTCCAAAGAGACAGCTCCAGAGATGGAGCTGTAAAGCCCTGAGAAATGTAAGCAGGAAAAAAAATAAAGAGAAAGAACGGAGTCCATTTCCCAGGGAGAAGGTATGATCTGTGTATTTCTGCTGCTGGCAGCACAGCCCAGAGGCCAGAGCAGCTGAAGTAGAACCAGGATTCCTCCTACCTACCATCAGTAAAGCAACTTTGTGTATGTTGGATGACATTTATCCTGTAATCGGACTGACTGCCGGACCCCGTTTGCTTAGACTGCCCTGTATAACTCCCCTCTCTCCACTCCCATATGTCATGTCACATGGCGAGACATCATTACACTGCTTTCAGCACATGGCATTCTGGCAAGTTACACTCCAGGTACAACCAGCTGGTACCCAGTGACTAGGAAGTGACATGTCTAGCAATTATTGCATTTGAATTAGAAGTCTATAGGGTCACCAGCATGAAGCTGCTTCCTGGCTGCCTGGCACTGTTCCTTAATCTTTCTCCCACTTTGTGCATTTACTTTTTCTTTATCTTGGGAAATTAAAGAGAATCAGGCTGGTGTCCAGCATAAATCAGAGTAGCCGCAGGGCTGCTATAATTGATCACAGCCGCCATTGGCCTCAATGCCAATAAACTGGATGTAGTTGTGTCCTGGCAATACACTTACACTGGGGACTAGGAAGATGAGGTGTAGGCATTGCATTGGAGGATTCCTGCACTTACCAGTTTAGGTGGCTTTCTGGTTGCTGGGCATGCTAAAACCATCTATTAGCATTTAACGGGTATGAACACCAAGGAAAGGGAATTATTTTGGGTAGAACAAGGGTGGGAGTGGGTAGGTAGGAGAGATGGGATGAAATTGAGTGAAGGAAACTTTAGGTTACATTTCAGGAAACATGCCCTAACCAGGAGGTCTTCTAGACTGGACTCATCTCCTAAAGGAAGTGGCAAAAGTCCCATGACTTGAGTCACTTACAAGTGGACTTGGCACAGCAGTGAACATCAGACTGCGTGTCTGTGTACATAACATAGCAGTCGATGCATTTTAGCATATTAAAATCATTTAGATTAGCTCAGACCATGTAAGGAAAAATCCTGAGTTGGTAAGAGGAGGTACTAGATCAGTGGATCTCAGGCTTCTCCATATCACAATCCCATGCTCAAACAGGAAAAAAACAACAACCCATTTTGGTACCCCTCCCCCCATTTAGCTTTTAAGAAAGTGAGGGTGACTCCCTGAAACCTAGTTGCCATGCCTAGGTGAGGACTAGATGATCTAAAAGGCATACTGTACTCCAATGTCCTGACATGGCCTTTGTAACAATGAAAGTAGAGAATGCATCCTGGGTTTTACACAACAAGTGTATGAGGAAACAAGACAAACTGGGAAGTGGTAGCTAGTTTTGTAAAGCTATGTAGCCCCTTTATGATGTATTCTAATAAAGCTGCTCATTCTTTATGGGTGACATACATCTGCACACCACTTTAGTCCTGAGGCCTATGCAAATACCTATTGACGATTTAAAGAAGGCCTTATGTGTGATGGTGTGACACTACCCAGCGGTACTCAGGGTTGTGTGGCACCTCCCCACTGCCTTTGTCTGTGGATCAATTCCCATAATCCACCAGCCTCTGTCAGCACAAGCACTACATTCCAGGTCTCTGCAGGCCTCGCTGTCTGTATGCAGGTAGTGATAGGCACACGCCAATCCCCGAGTCCTCAGAGCATTCCCTGCAGTATCCAGGCCTTTATCCATCGAACACTCACAGAACTAGCAGGCCTGCTGTTCCCCAAAGAACAGGACACACCAGCTTGTGAGATGCAGCTCAGGACCAGCATTTTGCTGAACATGCAGCACTCAGATATATTTATACAGAAAACAAGAATAAGTTGATTATCAAAGAACTGAGATTCAAGTATTAATGAGTAAGAACATTGGAAACAAATGCTTATATATAAAATGAAATCAGACTATTTCTAGAGACTAAACTTAACTAGCAGATTAACCGTTGTCTATCTAAAGAAATTTTATCTCACCTGAAGTTCTCTTTAGTGTTTTCAACCAAGGGTAGCTGAGACCCCTTTTAGCATGAAGCAAAACTTCTGTCTTTTTACTTCCTCAGAGAGGAGTGTCTGGACATCCCCTTAGTCTCCCCAAATATAATCCAGCAAACCTCTCAAGTGCACCCACCAGATGAGGTTCTCCCTCCTCTGCTGTTTCTCTGTGTTGCTCATTCCTCTCTCAGAAGTTTTTACAATCCTTCATTTACATTCAGTTCAGAGTGGTGATATGAAGCCCTTTGTGAACGAGACAATACTCAATTTACATCTGAACAGATAGGTTAATAAACCTCTCTTGTCTGCCAGAAAACTTGTTTATCACCTTTTGCTGGTGACCTGTATCTATAGACGTTAAGAACATATGTTCAGTATATGTACATAACTCCTTACATAGCATCTGTACATACATTTCACAAGGATTTTGATTCCCACAATGACAAAAACTTTTACTCAAGACTTCACCTGACACTCATTGGTGAGCTAGAATGTACTCACCAGATCCATGAGATACATGTAACCCCTTTGCATTCCCTTGCCAGCTGGCATTAAGAGGCTCTTGGGTCACAGATGGTTGCTATCTCAGCTTTGTAAAGTGATTTGAGCTCCATGGATGAAAAAATGCTTCAGAAGAGATAAGTATTATCATTGAGTGATACACCAGGGATTGAACTGGAGACCTCCAAAGCTAAAAGCAGGTGCTGCTACAGCCTGAACGAAAGAGTCAAAAGCCCTTTAGCTGGGGCTGTCCCAGATTCATAGCCTCAGTGGTTCAGGCACAGAGGCGGCCCTGAAACACCCACCCACCAGTGGGTTACAGTAGCCCTGGGTGAATTTTACCCTTCCTGAATATTAAGGCAAAGTGCAATAGCTCCTAGCATTCAGAATGCCAAGACACAATATTTACCACAAAGCAAGTTCCCAGGCCTTGCCAGTGGAGGCCAGTGGACACCTTCTTGGTTCTTCCCCTTTGCAAGTAATTCACTGCATATTCTGCATTTCATTGAGTGGCTCCTCTGACAGTTAATTAAAAGACAAGCTGTAGGCAGATAGTGAGCACAGATCATTAGTTTGTCTATGGGCTAAGAATGAAAGATCATCCTGGCCCTGCAAAATTAGCACCAGATGCCCGAGCAAATCTCCAAGCAGATAAAGCTCATGTCCTCTGGCAGCAGGTCTCCTCTGCTGTCAAGTCCATTGCTGTGCTATAATCTAGTCAACAGTAGCAGTGCTGACCAGCTGCAGTCTCTCACTGTACAGTGTCACTAAGCTTAAAATAATGCCATCAGTGTAAAGCAGCATGAGAGATGACACATCAGACACCAAACCACCTGCAAGATTTTCACGGGCTTCCTAGATCAAAGCAAAATTTATTGTTTTATGTTAAAATAAAGTGAGTTTGGTGCTGGTGAGTGGTGCCAGATAAAGAGACCTGCCGGTAGAAGTTTCTATCCACAGAACAGCTAAAGTCTGGCCAGTGACAGCATCCAATTCCACCAATCCAGTTGGCCAATGATGCTAAAATTAAAATAATACTCATACTAATACCCAGCTCTTATATAGCACTTTTTATCAGCAAATCTCACAGTGCTTCACAAAGGAGGCCGGTATCATTATCCCCATTTTACAGATGGGGAAACTGAGGCCCTGAACATGGACATGACTTGCCCAAGGTCATCCAGCAGGCCAGTGCCAGAGCCAGGAATAGGACATCTTTGTGCTTTCTCCCATGTTGCCCACATGCCTGGAAGGATCTCCCTGTAAACACCTGCAAAGCTACCTCATTCAAATCCTTTCTTACAACCCGCTTTGCCAGGTTGCCTATGAAAACTTGACAGTTGTGGAGCAACAGGTGTGCTGATACTAGTGCCAGTCCTGATGAGGAAGGCTGACTATTTCCCTGTGCTCCCTCATTGGTCTATCTGTACCCATCTGTTGTCTCTTGTCTTAGACTGTAAGCTCTTTAGGGCAGGGTCTGTCTTTTTGTTCTGTACAGCTCCTAGCACAATGGGGGCCTGGTCCATAGCTCCTTGGTGCTATGGAAATATAAATAATAAATAATAAAAACAACATAATTGCCCACCAATATGTTTCAGTGCTGCCCTTGGAGAGACCACCTCTAGGGGCAAGATTGGAGTTCAGTTTCCAGGACCTTTCAAGTGTTGGTGGTATAAACAATTCTATGTTTTTCCCTGCCAAAACCAATCTTCAGCGATGCAATAGCTTGGTCCACCAGAAGTGCCATACTGCTGACACCCCTGTCTGTACTAGTAAAAAATGCAGTGGCCATACAGAATGAAGTGGAGCAGTCTCTGTGCCCTTTGGTCAAAGTAGAGGGATAACAACAAACTGGCAAAAAGACGTACAAGTGAACAAAAGGGGGTCACATTGTTATGGCAAACTTAAAGAAAAATAAAACCTTAGGGAAGAGAAAGATACGGTGGTGTTGTAACTGCTGTTCTTGTGGCTGAAAATTCAGCTAGCTGACTGGAAAAAAAACACAACAAAAGAAAAGAAAAAGCTTTGAACAGCTTGGATGAGTTAAAAGAGTCAATAAGTGACTGATTTCTGTGTCCCAAGAAAGAAATAACCCAAGGAAACAGCCTGGCTGAGTATCTACTAGGCAGCTGAAAAAGCAAAGAGCAGCAAAGTATTTTCATTGGTACTTTTCATAGGGGGAAATATCACCATATGGGGAAAGAGATGATAGAGAAAGATTAGATGGGGCGAATATGGGGAAAGACTACTGGAACACTTTTGTAAGTAATACAATAGAAGGTGGTAAGGAAAGAAACTGATTTGAGTTATACCGGCATAAAACTAGAACAATACAGGGGTGAATCAAGTCTGCATGCAGTCTTTTGTCTGTATGTGAAGGAAAAGTATATAGGGTAACAGCCACAGCTAAGAGGAGACCACAAGAGAGTTAGTTATGGCTCCCCCAGCCTGGGACCCTCACCTAAGCCAGCTCTGGCCCTGGCCCCGGAGTAGCCAAAAAGATGTTTTGTTTCATTGGCTGGTTGACTGGCTATGACACCATGGGACCGTCTGCTAATTAGGGATCAAAGAAGCCAGGGCCGGCTCTAGGCACCAACAAACCAAGCATGTGCTTGGGGCGGCACATTTTCAGGGGCGGCATTCCGGATCTTTTTTGTTGTTGTTGTTGTTGCCAGGGCCGGCTCTAACTTTTTTGCTGCCCCAAGCAGCAAAAAAAAGCGCCGCCCCCCCCC
>NW_020664436.1:2214471-2301106 GCF_002925995.2 Terrapene triunguis
GAATGCCACGCCGCGCTGCCCCCCACCACCCCAAGATTGGCCGCCCCTTACCAGGTGCCGCCCCAAGCATGTGCTTGGTTGCCTGGTGCCTGGAGCCGGCCCTGGTTATTGCTTCCAGCGGCAAAAGGCTAGAGCGGACCCTGCCAGCAGCAGCGAGTGGTGCGCGTGGTGCGCATGGGGCGCCCTGGGGCTGCTGCGGTTTGCGCCTCCGGGGAGCAGTGCCAGCACGTGGTGACTGGGCCGGGCAGGCTCCAGCGGGGGACACTCGGGCTGGGGGCCGCCCCGCGGGGCACATGGAGCTTTCTGCAGGAGCCGCAGGGCGGGTGCCCCCCAGCGCCGCAGCCGGGGCTGGGCGAAGTGGCCCAAGCCACCCAGGGACTGCGGCAGGGCAGTCAGAAGCAGCAGTGGGGCCATAGAGGGCGGGGTGCTGCTTTGCGGGGCCTGTGTCCCGCTCTCTGGGGCTCCGCTCCCTCTGGGGCTGCCCTGCCCCGGCTCCTCAGCTCCCTGCCGGGGCGGTCCCCCGGCTCTGCCCTCCCGGGTCCGGCCGGTCCTGGAGGCGGGAGCCCTGGCTGGAGGGACCTTGGGCTGAGGTGCAGCCCGGGAGCCCCGCTACTTACCCCAACCCTGCCAGCGCCAGACTGGCTGGAGGTGAGGGGGGAGTAGGCAGAGTCAGCACTGGTGCGGGGGAGCCCAGGGCTGGGGCAGCAGGGGGTGCGGATGGGGTGGGATGGGGGGAGAGCCCAGCGCTGGGGCAGGAGGGGGTGCGGGTGGGGTGGGGGAGAGAGAGCCCAGGGCTGGGGTGGCAGGGGGTGCAGGTGGGGGAGGGCACTGGTGGTGGGGGGGGGGTGAGAGCCCAGGGCTGGGGTGGGGGCAGCCACAATTTTTTTTGCTTGAGGTGGCAAAAAACCTAGAGCCGGCCCTGAAAGAAGCACACTGCACTCTAACCAGACCCTTCTCTGTCTGGACAGACCCTTTATTTCATGGTTGGGGGGGTGCAGGGTTGGAGCAGCTCGACCAACTCTGTGACTGCTGGGGACTTTCCCATGCTTGGTGAATTGTCAGCTGTGTCCTTGCAGCTGCTTTCCTCTCCTTTTGTGCCACCTGAAAGGTACAAAGGGAGCAGAGCTGGGGACCAGCATCTGGCCCATAGGCACTGATTCTCCCATGCCTTGCAGCTTGTGTAGTCAATTACACCTGTGCAAAGTGGGTGTAAAATTCTGCCGAATCAGAATTCCCTGGTGTAAATGATTACGCAAGGTGCAAGGCGGTGGAGAATCAGGCTCATTGTTAGTACCTTAGTGACCTCAAATGTTCCATTATCAAAACGTTAAGAAAAAAGATGTAAATTGATTAAAATACAAGATGCAAGAGACACTGATAATACCTTATGTGCCAAATTCTCAGCTGGCGCAAATCAATGTAGCTCTATGGAAGTTAGTGGTGCTATGCTGACTTATATCAGCTGAAGATCTGGTCTGAACTGTTTAAATTTCATCAGAAGAAACAAAAAAGCCCAAGTGAACCTTTGATACTATTCTTAGCAGAGCTAAGAAAGATGGCAGAGAGTTGCCAGTTTTTGACAATTTTTAGAGGCAGCTTTATGGGACAGATTTGTGTGGGATACATTCATCTGCAACACAAAGGGAGCTACTAGCAAAAGCAGACCTTACACCAAGCAAGGCTGTGAACACAGCTGTCAAACATAAGATTGCTGAGAAACAAGCAAATGAGTTAAAAATGTGCAGTGCCCCAATTCACAAGATAAACTCAAAGCAACTATGTTTTCACTGTGGTAAACACAACTACTCAGTTGATGTATGTTATTATAAAAATGCAAAATGTCACATATGCCAAGTGCCTGGGCACATTATCTGGACGTGTGGGAAGGAAAGCAGCCTGGGGAAAAAAAAACCATGAACACAAGCTATGAAGAAGAAATTAAATACAGGAAAAATATGGATAAAAGCAAACAGAGATAGCAAGTGACAGTGAGGGGAAACCGCTGCTGAGGGAAGTGATTCAGAACAGGGCAATTAGTTGTCAGTTGATACAGTAAAAGATGGGGAAATCAAAAGAACATCCAGAAATTTTTTGGATTTGCAATAAAATTAAATGGGACCAAGATCCTCAGCTGGTGCAAATTGGAACGGTGCCATTGATCTCAATGGAGCTAGGTGGGTTTACAGCAGCTGAGGATCTGGCCAGTTGCCTGGAAAAGTAACTACACTAGGTTTTAAAAGGAATCCATGAAAACCATCCAGGTATGGTTCGTATTAGAGCTACAGCTAGAGAGCATGCTTGGCAGCAAGATACGGAATAATGAGATGCCAGCAAGGGCTATTCAAAGGTGCCTAGGAGAGTTGGCTAGGGAAGGCTATGAAGAAACCCAGTCTTAACTGCAAACCTCATCAGTTTGTACAATCAAAGGCTTGTTTTGGATCCCTGGAGATGGTCACTGTGCCCATGGGACCAAGTCCAGATTGAGGTTGCCGGCTTGTTAGGTGACAACTTTCTGATCTTGGTAGGAGCCCATAAGTTAGCCATGTGTCCTTCCTTAGTGCAGACTGTGCCATTTAGGCTTCATTTTTTGATTACCTGAAGAATTAATATCTGATAACGTACCTGGATTTACATCACCAGAATTCAATAACTTTCTGTAGGTTCATAAAATTTAACATGTTTTATCTGCCCCTTGCCATCTGAGTTCTAATGGGGAAGTCAAATGTTTTGTTAGAACTTTTAAAACTGGCATGAACACTGTCAAGGGAGATAAACTATCTTTAAATCAGAAAATAGCTTCTTTCTTGCTATTTTATCAAACAAGACCACATAGTGTAGTTCTACAAAATGTACGTGGGCTGAACGACTAATAAGGAGACATTTATGTGCAAGACTGGAAGCTACAAGACTTGATTTGGATAAAGTATGCTATATAAAAAAATAACTATTCCTCAAGGGAACAAAACGAAGCATGTAGAAGTTGGAGATCTAGTACTGGCTTGCGGCTACAAGAGTGGAAAAGAAATGCAGATATCATCCTACAACAAATGAAGCCCATATTTGTCCTGGGAGAAGTTCTTGCTTAAAAATATTGACCAGATTTAGACCAGCTCCCTTCACCAGTGGGGTAATATGACTTTAGCAGAGAACGGTGGATACAAAGAAACTATTAATACTCTTGTTCTCCCTCAAGATGCCATTTTCTCACTGGCTTCTGTTTCACATAAAAGAAAACTTGCCCCCTCTTGATGAAAGTGCAGACAAAGGAAATCTAAGACAAAGAGCCAATGTCTGCTCTTAATTCTACCCACTGAAATCCAGATTTTAACTGGTCTAAATGAAAATAGACTCTTGCCCACTGATTTAAAGGGGTTCCCACATACAGTAACTACTATTTTATCAGAGTTCAAAGTGCTTCACAATCTTTAATGCATTATTATTTGTTTGATGGATGGGGAACTGAGGCACAGAGAGATGAAGTGACATGCATAAGCCTGTTCAGTAAGTCTGTCATGGAGAAAGAATTGAACCCACGGCTATTGTGGCCTAGGCTAGTGCACTAACCTACAGACCATTCTTCCTCCACCAGAATCACAGGATGTTGAGATACCACCCCAGTCGTCTCACAAAGAGACCGTTCACAATTTTCCACATCCAGAAAGCATGTCAGCTTACGTTCAAGATGTAAAAATAGAGTAAGCGTATATTGAGCAGAGTCAGACAGTGGCAAGACTGGGTATGTCTACACTGCGATTAAAAACCCACGGCTGGCCCGTGTCAGCTGACTCTGGCTCAGGCTAAGGGGCTGTTTAATTACAGTGTAGACATTCAGGCTCAGACTGCAGCTTGAGTTCTGGGACCCTCCCTGCTTACAGGGTCCTAGCAGCTGACCTCCAGCGCTAGCACAAACATCTACAATGCAATTCAACAGCCCCTGACCCTGAGCCCTGCGAGCCCAAGTCACCTGGCATTGGCTAGCCATAGGTTTTTAATTGCAGTGTAGACATAGCCACCAAGTCTGAGCCTGCACACACCCAGCTCAGTAGTTATCAGACCAATTCTAGTAATAAATTCTTTATTGGTATCCAAAATATTGAAGCTGCCTAATTGCATTGTGGGCTTCCTCAAAGGAACACCACCCATAGCCAGGAATGATCAGTTCCTATTGTCTAGCCTGAACAAAATAACTTTGGTATATTCCCTTGAGCCATCAGTTTATCCATAAACAAATCTAGTGTTCTCCCCTGAACCATTGTTCTTTCCCTATAAAAACCCCTACCCATGCTCAAGTAAGTTCTCTGATGCCTGCATCCAAAATCTGCATCAGTTCCATTGGGACTTCATCTTCTCCTGACTGATCATGCCAGGAGCTCTGCCTGTCTCCAGCACTCCGGACCCTCAGCTACCACCACCACCACCTGGGACCCCGATCGATTCAAGCTTCATGGAGTGGTGAGAACCCAGCTCTCTCGCTCTCTCTCTCTAGGTACAGCCTTCTGACCCTGACTTGTGTGATCAGTTATAGTTTTCTAAACTTGACTTTTATAATCAAATTTAAGTTAGATTTAATAATTATAACTGTTTTGTTTGTTTGGCTCCCCTTGTGTGGTTATTACCTGGAAATAAATAGCATTCCTGGTTAAGCTGGTTGCTTCTCTCTCTCCCCCCCTTTCGTGGGTGTTTTTTGGCTTCCCTATTCGCTCTGCAGCAACGCTCCTTGTACCTAAGCTAAAGATCCCTGCAGTGCCCAAAAATCCTGTGGGGTTTGCTCATCAAGTGGGTTACTACCAGAACAATTGTAACATGGAAGTGGGGATAGGGGTGTGCTGAACCTGGGGCATATGAAGGTGGCAGCTTGGAAGTGCTGCTCAACCCAGCCTACTGAGTCCAGGGACATATAAGGGATCAGCTTGGGAGTGCTGATTAACCCGGTCCTCTCAGACGTGCTCTGTTAATGTGTGTGTGTGTTCGTCTGATTCTGGGGCTGGAGGAACCCAGCCCTGGGGAACCTAGGTCCTGCTGGATAGCTCCATTGGGAGGGAACTTGCAGCAGGGAGAAGTAGAGCTCCGTATGAGAACACAAGTAACACAAGCTGTACATTGATAAAATTACAGAACCCCCCCCCTCAGAAGAGTAACCCTTATAAATGAGCCTACCCCAAAGTAACGGGCAAATCTGGTAACAGAGGGGGAGGGTCTCAGAGCCTGAACTTCAACCCAAACCCGAATAACTATACTGCAATTTTTAGCCCCAAAGCCCCAGCCCTGCAAGCTCAAGTCAACTAATCTGGGCTCAAAGACTCAATGCTGCAGGGTTTTTATCACAGTGTAGACAGCCAGAGTGGCCTGTCCTTTAAGGGCCAGAGGCTTAGGGCCAGCCAGGTCATTACTCAGATGCAGCTGAGAAGGGGACACGTGTTCCCTATACATAGCTGTGGGAAAGGGAAGGGAGTGTAGAGAGATGCTGTATTAAGGGACAGTCTCTTGTAATAGTTGCTGGTGTGGGGAGATTCCAAGTGGGAAGCCCTGGGAGATGTGGCTGGATAGAAAGTCCCAGTTGGATGTTTTTTCTTTTGTGAATTTGTTGCCTTTTTGAACAATAAATGGAGGCTGGAGGGAGGGGCTAAAGACTGAGTTAGATGTGGCTAAGAATTCCCCAGGCTTGTGAGGAACGTTGCCAGCTTATATGTGGTGGAGAGTACAGACATGATGATCGCCCTTGAAATAAGGGAAGAGTGAGACCGGTTGGAGCTTTGAAGGGGAAAAAAAAGACAGAGCTGAAGTGTGTGGAAGCTTTCTTTGGTGAAGAATGATGTGCCCTCCCAAGCTGCTATATGGAGGGTCAGTCATGGTCACCAGATATCCTGTGCCAGCTTACGGAGGCGATCGGGCTGGCAAAACAGATCCACATGGTCCTCCAGCAGCTCCTCAAGAACCTACAAAACCAGTGGGAACTACAGTTGGATCTGTCCTGGATAGAGGAACAACAACGGGACCTACAGGAGATCCTGTGCAAGAAAACAGTCAGAGTCCATGGGGACTGGGTGTGAGACATGTATTTGTGGCCCAGGAGGCCATAAGTCTAGGTGAGGGTGTATTGTGCCTGGGGGCAAAGAGGGCACATCAGAAGAATGTGACCTTAAATGAAACGTTATACGAAGACTGGCTTGAGAGGACAGAGCACTGGAAAAACTGTAACTGGAACCCATAGGAAGAGGAGGAGGGCCTGTATTCCCCTACAGGCACACTGAGAAAGGGGGTGCAAAGACTCCAGAGATCAGAGGTGGAAGCACTAGTGAGTCTGGACTTGGCGGGACGCTATAGGACTTCTGTTGGTTGGCCTGTCTGCCCCCCTTGGAAGGGGGAGTGGCTATAAGTGACCTGGCCAGAGAGCTGAGCAGATCACTGCAGGGCCAGAGTGACTGTTGGCAGGGAATGCCAGATGAGGAGAGCCTGCTATGCCATGCTGAGCCTTGAGGGAGTGTGCCACCTGGTGAGTCATTCTTCTACATCTCCCTGCACCCCACTGATCCCTGGCTGCAATAACAGCCCCTTGGGGGCCGTTGGCAGCTGGCACCAGTTAAAGAAGCCACCAGGCTGCTCTAACCTGTGCTGGGGGGCCAGTCTAGTGCAAAATGGATCCAGGGTTGGGGGGACACAGAGGGCACTTTTATGAGCCTCTCGCTTCTATTCTACCTCAGCTACACTGAGCACTACTGGGCCACAACTGAGCATGTGGCTCATGGTTTGGAATTTAAAACATTGCTCAAAAGTGATTTATAGGAATATGTCTTGATGACCTTTATATAATGCTGTGGAATATGGGCATTTAGATAGTATTTTTGTCATTTAAAAGACATTGCTGATATTTATTTTAAGGGATAAGGGAGTGCTATGAATAACAATAGCTGTCTCATCCCCAAAGCAATGCTGATCTGGTTAGAATTGTAGACAGGTCTACTCCGTCAATGTAATACTGCTGTGACCGTATTAAACAATCTCCATTCTGTGTTCCTGGGTCCTCCTCTGGCCTATCCACTGTCAGTCCACAACACTTGGACTCTGATGAGATAGGAAAGGGAAGCCAGTAAATGTCATTCATAATAGTGGACTTCCCCTGCTCCTCCATTTCCACACAGCACTGAAAGTTCTGGTTTCATTCAGAAACAGAATTCACAAATGATCACAAGGGAGGCTGGTTTAATGGTAGTTCTGATGTACATTCAGTCCGGAAGGACTGGAAGCCTCGTGATATCTAACCATTACCCAAAATGAAAGTGCACAAAAAATACCAAAAGAGGTAAATTCTGATATTTCAACATTTGTTTTTGTCCCCAATCAGGATGAAAAGGTGAAATATCAAAACTTTTTCAGAATGGAATATTACAAACCACTTTGATTTGGAAGTGCTGAAGTGTTTCATTTTGACACAGTTCATTGAACCAAAACATTCTGACATTCATGAATCAAAATGTTTTGTTTCAAGTCAGTTCAGCATTAGACTGCATTCCCCATTGTGGGGCATTGCTTTATGGGAGTTGTAGGTCAGAAGACTAATGCCTCCATTCTCCTCTATGAGCCAAGCTCCCTGGCTGGACTATATGATCTCCTAAGACGCACATGCAGTCATGCCCCGTGGCATAATACACCTGCTGCACCACACAGCCTATTCAGAGGAATGTCTGCATTGCATTATGGGAGATGTAGTCAGTCAGGAACCCAGCCCATAGGTGAGAATGGGGTCCCAAACTAAAACTCCCATGAGGCAATATGCCAAAATAGGGAAATACATTTTAGTGTTGAAAAGATGCAAAACCAAACATTTTGGGTCAGTTCAACAAACTGAAATATTCCAGTTCGCCTAGAACTGACCCGAAACAAAATATTTCATTACAATGTTCCTGCCAGAAAATTGATTTTTGGCATAATTTGAAATTTTTGCCAAACCTGCCAAATCATTCCAACAGAAGATGCCTGACCAGCTCTAGTCGCATGTAACTGTATGACTCCAGGAGCTGGGGCTCTCAGAAATACATCAAATATTACAAAGGCTGTGATAATATCAGGAGTATTGCACCATTGTGTAAAGGCCAATTGGAGAGTCCCCCGGGGGGGATTTGGACACGTTATTGAGGCAGCCTTTTCTTACAATGGGGCTCTCAATGTCATTTTACACAACATAACCAGCTGTTTGTGTAGCATTTAGGAAGAAAAGGTCTTGTAGGTAAAGTGCTGGACAGGGACTCAGGAGATTAGGGTACAGTTTCTAGTTCTGTCACAGGCTTCTTGTGTGACCTTCGGCAAGTCTCTTTATGTCTCCGCTCCCCATCTGTAAAAGTGTGGATAGTATTAATTCTTTCCCCCTGTTCTTTGTGCATTTCGTTTGTTCGCTCTCTGGTCCAGGGAGTGTCTCTTACTCTGTGTTTGCACAGGGCTCAGTGCAATGAGTAACCTAGATTACGGCCTCTAAGCACTACCATAATACAAATAATAATACTTTTACGGCAATGTAAGTAGAGGTTTGTAATTCTTCAGCACATGCCACGCCACTAGGTCACTGTTGCAAAAAGCAACATAACTCATTAGAGGCTGCTTGCTGTCTTATGTGAAATGAATTGATTGCTCTCTGTCATCTTCTAGAGGAGAGGTGTCCACAAGTCACAAAAACTGCCATTGAGACCACGTTGCATTCATAGATGCCCTTGCAGAGGGGTCAAGGATGGACTGTGCACTAAGAGTGACCTTCTCTCCTCTGTAGAGGAAGCACGTTGCCAGAGTAGTGCTTGAGGGAAGCTTGCATTGCCCTTATCTGCACTACAGATAACTAGAGAAGTCTTCAGTCTCCAGGGCTGTCAAGCCAGCAGCCTGTCGCTGGCAGTAAATTCAGTCAAAAGATGATATTTCTAAAGGAAAATATAACGAGGGGATTCACTTGCAAAAATGAAAAGCTTGGCTGCTTTTTTTAAATCAGTTCTCAGTCACTTTGTGTCCTCCTCTGATGAGAGCTATTGTAATTCCGTGCAGCTCCACAGCTCCTTGTGCTGGGAGCAGATATGGCATTGGCACCTTCTGCATCTCCTGGAGACAGCCAGATATACGCTCTATTTATTTCCTCCCTGATAAGCTTACCGGCCTATTGTGGAGCCTTCTCATATTTCATTTGGCCTCTCAGATAGAAGCCTCTGTTACAGCCCTTTATTTTATTTATTTATTTAGGATTCTGGGGGTGTGCTTCCCAGGTCAAGGAGAAATACCTGTGCTAGCTTGGTTTGAGCTAGTGTGTGCTAGCCACCATGAGCACCTACCTGTCCAAGATACTAGGCAAGTACCTGGGGTGACTAGCCTCTCCCACTGCTTGAGCTGCTGAGGCACACTCCATTTTTAGCACACTCACTAGAGCAGACCTAGAGAATTTATGTCTTCTTGGCTTGGGAATCCCCCTTCTTCCCCCAAGCTTGGAGTGTAGACATACCGTCAGGGACAGAGAAAGGTATCTGCTAGATGAAATTTGATTTCCGGAGGATTATAGTCCACAAGGACTGAGGAATATTTTCCCTTTGAGCACATGATCAAAAAGTTAATGTCTCCTTCTTACAGATATAGAGTTCAGTGCACATTCAACTGGGATATTCTTGGATAGGTCTGTTCTCAGCATGGCTTGTTAGGGATGGAAAGAGATGCATTAGTAGTGCCATTAAAATATCAGATCTTGACATCACAGTGAAGCTTTTAACTGTCTAGCAAGAGGAGAAATTAGGGATCAGAGTGGTGTTGTGTGTTTGCCAAAGCAAAGAAGAAGAACAGGAATAGAGCTGATTAAGAAAAGGAGAAAGTGCTTGTTGGGGGGAGGCTAATTTGTTATGGTATTCATTTGGGATGTGGGACACCCAGGTTTAAGTCCCTCCTGTGCCTACTTTGGAGTAGGGACTTGAACCCAGTCTCCCTCTTCCTAGGTAAGGTCCCTACCCATTAGCCTATTGGCTATTCTGGGGTGGAGGGGTTCTCTCTTCCATGAGAAATTTCAAACATCTCAATTTTGTCATGATGCAGAATGGGAACCGTTTTCAAGATCTCAGCAACTTTTGTGATGGAAAAACCATTTCTTGCTCAGCTTTAACAGGAACATTGGCTGGCCCTACTGGATCTCATGATAGAGGTATTTACTGGGAAAAGTTCCATTATCAGTTGCTATAGAGACATGTCCATTTCTGTGCAGGAGTTTTATTTTGTATCTGTAAGTTAATGGATTGAAGAAGAAACAGGATCTTACGTGAGTGTTTTGTTTTGCTCAATAGATTCTTGGCTTCTTCCTGCCTTTGAACTCTTCTGTCCATTGATCTGAATTGTCATGTAGAATATTTCAGAGAAGGGCTCATCTGTTAGGACTGCTTGAAATTATTCATTGTGAATCACTCATCTGATGAATTCAACCCTTCCTTCTGCTGGAAAATTATCTACAAACTGGTCATTATGATTGCCATGAATGTCTTCATTATTCATGATTCGTTGGCAAATGGACATATTTTACTCTGTGGGTTGATGATCGTGAATTGGTCTCTGTGAGTATTAGCTATTTGGGCTCTATGGGTGGTTGGCTAGCTTCTGTGCAGTCTTGGTTCTGGATGCATTAGCTGATGGGAAGAAGGATGGTCTAATGGGTAGTGCACTGGGCTGGGCCTGGGTTTAATTCCTGGCTCAGTCACATACTCACTGTGTGGCAATCTTGGGTAAATCACTTTATCTACCCTGTGCCTCAGTTCCCACTCTGCAAAATGGGGATAGTACTTCCCTACCTCAGAGAGGTGTTGGAAAGATAAACTCCATTAATGGTTGTGTGGCTCTCAGAGATGAGTAGACAGGTGTTGACCTAAGCTCTGTAAATGGAAGGAGTACACTTTTCTGTTTGCAAATGATCTGCAAAGATTCATAGTTGTCCATCAGTCTGTTGTCTGAATAATAAGACCTTTTCCCAATGGTGGTGAGGACACTTCTGATGGGAACATTCTCACAAAGATTTTTTGTGTGTGCTATCATCATTCTCAAACGTGGGTCTGTTGTAATAGTTGGGCCTAAAAATAGTTGGGCCTACTGGTAAGCTCAACTGTAAAAAGGATGTAAAAGTTCATAAAATGTCACAGCCATCTATAACAGCAAAAGTTGATGGGGGGGGGGAAGGTAAGACAAGGAGACAAACACCAAATTAGTCTAAACAAAATGGCCTCCTGATATGATCTTAACATAGTTCTTGAGTTATGTTTGGTAAAAACAGAAGATGTGGCTCTGCAAACTAAGGAATTCAAACTGGTGTGTCAGATATTAGGTCTTATTGGTGGACAAAACAAGGGGTGAGCTATTCCACCCACTGTTCCCTTTGTGAGTCCTTAAAGAAAGAGACTTTGAGACGAACAAATGGAAGAACAGACGGATACTACTGGAGCGAGCTTCACCATCATGGCTCCCGTTCCCACCATCTCCTGGGACCCACAACCTTCTTTGTCCTAATCCCGCGGGATGTCGTGACTAGCTCAGACCAGAGAGAGGGACCCAGATGACATCACTAACTCTACCAACTCCAGCTATGTCCCAACCACCACCTGAGATGCAACAGGATTGGACTTCAACAGCAGCAACAACAACAGCTCATCTCAATTAACTTCTCTGTTCCCCAAAGGACAGGTATTACCATCCCTGATGCCATCTAACAGGCTGTCAAACAAGGGGTTTTGGTCTTCCTAAAACTCTCTCCAGCTCAAGGGAAAGGGAACAAGGGATGTTGTTAAAATGAACACCTTATTGAATACTTGACATTTCAAATGCTTTAACTGTTTCCCCTTCTTTTCTGTATTATCTTTAATAAAAGGTTAAAAGGATTTTGAATGGTGTATTTGCTATGATCCTAAGCAGGTTGAGGTCCCTGTATAACAAACCCCACACCTTGTCTAACTCTGTTTAATGTCAGACAGCGACTGGGTCATGTTAACACTTTGGGCCTATATATTCCATCTAAATGAATGCAACAGTACCTCAAACCCTATTCAGGCACCTGAGTGAGAATGGCTTGACTCTTAGAGATTCTGGGCACCTGCAGAGTGCAGAAGTCAGTGGAGTTATACCCAAGATTAATCTGGTCCATCACAGTCAACTCTCTGCATGGGAGCTCTGGTATCACTGGTCCATTTGACTAGATACTCATTGCACAAGCAGTATTTAACGCCATAGCTGCTAAAGCATATGGAATTATTTTGAATATCTGAATGTGAAAGGCACTATTTGTGTCTATAAAAATATGAATAAATAACTACATTTCTGTCTGTCTTGTCTGTCTGTCTGGGATGTGAGCAAATTAAAGAGCATTCCTGTCTTCATAACTAATATATCAATCTAGGCTCACTGATTGCAAACAGCAAGAAGTGACAGGCTTACAGGGGAGGAAGAAAGCAACTGAATCGGATCTCATTACCTTGCCATCAACATCATTGGCTCCCCTTGTCTGTGAGGCTGGGGTTTTTCATCAGGGCTACTCAGTAAAAACGGACCCTGTAATAGCAATTGTCTCTTCTATCGCTATAGCACGTTTCAGCCCAAAGCTCTTTAGAATCCTAACAAGTGAATGTCCAAACTATACCCAGGGATCACTTCCTCCACCATTGAAACTGCACACTGGGAGTGACATCATCTGGTTTATTGAGTTTGTAGGGCACCCTCTGTGACGAGAGCTGCTGTACAAATGTCACATTAATTGTAGCAAGAGAAGGAATCCAGCAACAAACCCTTTCCGTGACACAATCCACTCTCCACATCCTCTCTCTCTTGAAATTACTCCTCAAAAATGCTTCCAAAGAAGCCTAAGAAATGAATTTAATTAATAAGCTCAAGTTGGGTCAGTGGCATATTGAAAGCAATATTTAAGGTGTGATGCATTCGGCTACGTAGCTGTTGTGATCGTTTTTTCTGTGTATTGCACCTTTAAAGTTCTAGAAGTTGGCTGTCTCAGGGAATAGCTGCCCTTCTGCATTCACATGAACTATGTTACTGAGGGAGACACTGTACTCTCTCCAGGAGACTTTTCCTTTTCACTTTCAATTAAGGGGAAATCAACACAACAAGAATGTTAAAAAGATTTTCAAAGGGGAAATTATATGTATGGAAAAACGTACCATTGGCTAATTATGTAAAGCCAAAGCCTCAGAGGTGCTGAGGTCCCATCAGTGTCAGTGGTGGCCCAGTATCTCTCAAAAAAGGACCCTTTGAGTTCAGAAGAAGCTTTTCGGCTGATGAGAACAGCCAGTATCCTTTGTAAATCTTTCAGTGACCTGCTGAACTCCTAAGATGCTGCTGATGCAAGAGGCAAAAGCAGAGGATTCCTCTGACATCGCATGTCCACATTTGTTCTCTTCCTGTAGGCTTGCCAGCCTTGTATTCTTCAGGAGCACACCACAGAGGTGAGGGAGGGAGCGGGCAGAGCTCTCGACTCTGATTAGGAACGGGGCCTAGACAAAGCAGGAACTGCCTCTTCTCTCTGGGCATGCGGCCAGCCCATCGCTGAGATTTCCCACTTGCTGCAGCTTTAACTCACTGCAGCGTCTGTCAAGGATGAGTGATTTCTGAGCTTGGGTTCTGGCCAAACCATCCTCAGCAGCTGACTACACTAATCCAAAGCTGTAATTGGGAGGCAGGTGGGGGCGGCAGGGGGAATATTTTATCCCCATCATAGACCTGAGTCTTTGTTAACCTAAGATTATAAGAATAATGAACAAAAGCAGAAGCCTGGTTTTTTTTATTTATTTATTGTTGGGGTTGTAACTAGTAATCCATTATTGTCTCCTCCATGTATTCCCAGTCCAGCAACTTATCTGAGGTGCTTAGCTATGCAGCCCACATAGGAGTGCCCAGGGGTATGGATATAGAGATTCCCAGCACATCTATTGTGATTTATAAGCCTTGCAATTAGCTTTAACTTTATCTGTTATGCGCTTACCTAACTGCCTGCATGCCGGGGAGGGGCAGGGAGCAACCAGAGCAACAATGGGAGGAGGTCAGAAGACCTGTTTGAAAGGAGGGGAGAGCAATTTACATTGAGTGATGAGACCCAGGACCTGATCCTGTGTAGATTGATGGTGGTGGGGTGGGGGCTGAGCTATCTCAACCCCATTCAGGATTGGGCCCATGATGACTAAACAATGGGAGCTCAGTGGTCTCAAAGTTAAGCCGAGCTTGGAGTGAGATGACTCGAGTGCAGGATGGAGCGGTGGGGAGTAGAGACACCTGCCATTGCCTGATGTGATGGGAAGATCTGTGGACCAGGAGGTGAAGATGCCACTGTGTGCTAGGGACAGGTGTATGATTGTTATACCAGCTGCTGGCCAATGCAGAGCACTAGATGGGGCGTTTCAGTCTACTTTGGCTGAACATCTCACTGTCATAATGCGGTGTGTCTCCTTTATACTCAGAGTCCAGCCCAGAATGGGGCATGGGCAGTTTTCAGAGGGTTCAGCGGCAGCCAGAGAGGGCAGCACATCAATCATGACGTATTGGGTCAGCACCAGCTCTTGTTGCAGGGACGCTGCGGAGTGCATCCCTGACCTAGATTCTCTCCCCCAGTCACATACGCACCCAGGTGAGGCGCTAGCTGCAGCTCTGATCTTCAATCTCTCCCACAGCACGTTCTTCGCTGTGAACCCTCCACCCACAAGTTCTCATTCCCTCTGGTGATCCCGTCATGCACCCTCTGCCTGGGTGTAATCTCAAGGGCACAGCCAGCCCAGTCATGGTCTCCAGCCCATGCTGCTTGTGCACTTACCAGGCACTCTCCAGCCTTTCAGCCTGTCTCATGCTTTCTGGGCGAGAGCTCCCCAACCACACAGATGAATGCACTTGGCGTCACTCCATAGAATCCAGGCCACGCCTTTCCCTTGGAGAGTCCGTATCTAGTGGCAGTGCCTGCAGCACAGCCAGTCTCTGGGCAACCTAACAAGCACAGCTAGTCTGTAGTAGGCTGCCTAATTGGCTACATCACTTGATTGATTAAGCCCAGGAGCAGCAGTAGTTCAGTGGCTGCTCAAAGCATTTGCCCATAGCTGTGATAGCTCCTGCCTTAGACCCAAACTTGTCCCTGCCTCGCCTCACTCCAGGGAACCTAGTTCTGAGCCTCAACTTGGATTCTTGACCTCTGACTTTGACCCTGGCCTCTGACTCCAGCTTTGACCCTGGGCTTCAATTTCTGACTATCGACTCCTGCTCTGACATTTAAGCAGGACAGCCCACGTCCTGGTCACTGACAGTCAGATTCTTACCTTATTTACACTGTTGTAAATCCAGCATCTCTCTAATTAATAAGCTGCTGCCAGACCCTCAGCTGGTGTAATGCCACATAGCTCCACTGGCTTCAATGAAGCCATGCTGCTTTATCCAAGCAGAGGATCTGGCCCCTAGAATGGAGCCCACTGTCTACAACATTCCCTGGTTTGCTCAAGTGCCTCCTGCACTGTACTTAGCAGCAAATTTATTCTGAACTCTGACTCCAAGTAATTTGGCCATTTCTGCTCATCCCCTGTCGCCCATTCCTAGCTTCTGGCAAACAGAGGCTAGGGACACCATCCCTGCCCATCCTGGCTAATAGCCATTGAAGGAGCTATCCTCCATGAATTTATCTAGTTCTTTTTTGAACCCAGTTATAGGCTTGCCCTTCACAACATCCTCTGGCAAAGAGTTTCACAGGTTAACTGTACATTGTGTGAAGAAATACTTCCTTTTGTTTGTTTTAAACCTACTGCCTATTAATTTCATTTGATGACCCCAGTTCTTGTGTTATGAGAAGGAGTAAATAACACTTCCTTATTTATCAGAGGGGTAGCCGTGTTAGTCTGTATCCACACACACACAAAAACTGAGGAGTCCGGTGGCACCTTGAAGACTAACAGATTTATTTGGGCATAAGCTTTTGTGGGTAAAAACATCACTTCTTCAGATGCATGGAGTGAAAATTACAGATGCAGGCATAAGTATACTGACACATGAAGAGAAGGGAGTTACTTTACAAGTGGAGAACCAGTGCTGACAGGGCCAATTCAAATCAGGGTAGATGTGGTCCACTCACTACAAAAGCAATTTTCCCTCTCTTGGTATTGACATCTCCTCATCAATTATTGGGAGTGGACTACATCCCCCTGATTGAATTGGCGCTGTCAATACTAGTTCTCCACTTGAAAGGTAACTCCCTTCTCTTCATGTGTCAGTATACTTATGCCTGCATCTGTAACTTTCACTCCATGCATCTGAAGAAGTGGGGTTTTTACCCACAAAAGCTTATGCCCAAATAAATCTGTTAGTCTTTTAGGTGCCACCGGACTCCTCACTTCCTTATTTACTTTCTCCACACCAGTCATGATTTTATAGATTTTATAAGGGATATGGATGCCTGACTCCTATTGGGTCCTGGGCTACGGCTAAGGCTCGTAGGCATTATGACCCTATTACTAATAGTAATAATAGGGCAACCAAATCCCCTAGCTGGCTTTGAAAAAGCTCAGCCTAATTAAACTCTGTGAGCCAGAGGTTGAATCAAGTGGGTGAGAAAGGATGGGCTGGAGGTTGGGGTGCTAGCCTGCCCCTTGGAGAACTGAAATTCATGTATCGGCTTCGCCTCAGACTTCCTGTGTGACCTTAGGAAAGGCATTTAATCTTTCTGTGCCTCTCTGCCGAAACTGCACAATAGCACTGCCCTACCTCAGAGGGAAGTTGTTTGGATAAATACATTAAAACTTGCGAGGTGCTCAGAGACTAAAGTGATGGGAACCTTAGCTGGGTTTCTGGAGTACAGCAAGAAAAGCATTACATTCACAGCAGGTATCTCTTTGTCTGAATCTCTTTGTGTGTCACCAGTGCATATTTTTACACTGCCAAAACCTCATTTAAATATGATTGTAAGATGTCAAGGCCCAGATAAAAAGGCATCTCAGCAGAGCTAATTAAAGGGAAATTAACAAAATGCAAGCTATTATATTCAGGAGACATTTTAAAGTTTCCAACTTGAGGTCTGACAACGAAGTTAATTCTTGCTGGTGGTTCCTGTTTTCTCCAAAGGTATTGTTGAAAGCAATATTTAATTCATAAAGCCACAGTTGACTTCAAAAGTCTAGCTGACAAATATTTATATGTAAAGGAACTTGTTTTATTATTTCACTTAAAGAAAAAATGCAGGTTCCTAATGGCCTGGAACACCGGATAACTTTGTACTCAGATCTGAACGTTGCACTGCTAGTCTGTAAAAACAGGCTCATGTTGTTATCTTGTCCTCCTTTTCCCTAAACCAGAGGTTCTCAATCTTTTTCTTTCTGAGGCCACCCCACCATGGTATAAAAACTCCACAGCCCACCTGTGCCACAACAATTGTTTTTCTGCATATAAAAGCCAGGGCCACGGTTAGGGGGTAGCAAGCAGGACAATTGCTTGGGGCCCCACACCACAGGGGGCACTGTGAAGCTAAGTTGCTCAGGCTTTGGCTTCAGCCCCCAGTGGTGAGGCTCGGTACCCCAGGCTGCAATGCGGTGCAGCAGGACTTCAGCTTTCTGCCCTGGGCCCTACCGAGTCTAATGCTGGCCATGCTTGGTGGACCCCCTGAAACCTGCTCATCCCTGGTTGAAAACCACTGTCCTAAACCACCACACTCATTTCTTTGTTTCATTCACATATCCCAAGTGTCATTAACCTGGGCCCTGATCCAGCCAGTGGAACTTTGCCTTGTGCCTGTGTTGCTCCCCACTGAATTTAGTGGCACTGCATGAAGGTATAAAGGTCCACCCATGTGGATCCAACTGTAGGACTGTGATTCTTGATTGTAAACTCTTTGGGGGCAGGGACTGTCTTTGGATTGCACGTGTGTACCAAGCCCAGAACAGTGCAACCCTGATCCTTGACTGAGGCCTCTAGGCAGTACTGTAGTATAAATAATACTATCGGGGCCTATTGCAGTTAGGCAGACGGCCTTATTATTTACACCAAAGCCCCTTTACATCACTCTAGCAGTGTATAGGGCCTTACAGGGTGTGGGAATTAGTTTTACACACTTCCAGCCCCCTTTACCCTGCCAGAGAGGTGTGAAAAGGAGACTGTGTACATGAGAACCAGGCCCTCTGTGTTTTACCTAGAAAATGGAGGATTTATGAGCCACAAAAACTAATAATTTGCGAGGGAAAGAACAAAATACTTAGGAGGTTAGCTGTGAGAGGGAGCTGAGAAAATGGTTTATGAGAAAGGGGAAAAGGAAGCTGGCTTTGAAGGAAGACAGTAAAATAAGGGGCTGCTAAGGAATTTGTCTTGTAGAAAGACAATTTTACAAAATCTAATCTGAATTTTTTTCACAATTTATGGAACGTCTCAGTGACAACTGGCGATGGGCTCAGACAGTGCTGGTTTGGCGTCACCCCAGCCATTACTTTTTGCTTGTCCAATGGTCTTTAGTTTTGCATTCACAGACTATGACAAATTTGACACTTCAAGTTTCCACAGCTCACTGACATTATCGAGCTGATATCATAATCTCACTGTTGCCCTTTAAAAATTCTTGCTTTGCTTCTAGGACTAGGAAGGGAATAAAATTAATGTAAAAACTGCCAGGCTCCATATTACACATCTACATACTGTAGACAGCCTCCTTTGAGGAGATGGCTGTGTATTTTACCAAGGGGCAGTGGGCTCATTTGGATGCTGGTCAGAGAACCCTCTACAGGGGCATTGTACAGGAGAATTGTAGGACTGTGGCCTTGCTGGGTTAGAATTCCTGTCCCCTTGGGTACTAGAGGCTGGAGAGTCTCTGAGGTGCCTATGCCTCCTTCTGCTCAGGGTTTTTGCCTGGTCCTTGAATCTTGGGGATCAGCCCCATTGTCCCCAGAACTGATGTGGGAGACTGTTCCCTCCATGGCCCCTCCTGTGGGAGAGGAGATTCAGAGGCACAGTGGAGATGCTGGTCCATCCCCAGAGCTTCCAGGGGGAGCAGATGGGTTATATGTACATCTTTGGATCTGGATGTGGGTGAACACACACACACACACACACAGAGGGATTGTGTGTTCCTCCCTTCCCAGGACTGACTCTCTACCTGGAAAGGGCTCTGGTCTCAGTAGATTTGGGAAGGGGCAGGAGGTTCCACACCTGTACCGAGCCAGTCCCCAAGCCTGGGGTGATCTGTCGGCTGGAGCAAGGGGAGGAGCTGTGGGTCCCAGATCTCTGGGGAAAGAGAGATCCTGGGGGATAGCTACACAAGCGAGGAATGGGTTGAATGGACGCAGAGGCCATCAGTCATTGAGGCAGATGGCTGGGATTCCCATGGGAGACGTGTGAGCTCCCCCAGTCCTGTCTCACATCACCCAAGTCAGGACTGTCCCCAGTGGAGGTCGTTGCTCTCATGGCAACCATTGCTCATAGATTCCCATCCATTCTGGCTGACCTGGCCCTGGTTCCCTTTCCCCAGAACTCTCAGATGAAATGTGGGGGTGGAAGTGGTCCCTCCTCTCTCTCCTCTGGGGAGGGGCTTTGTGGGGTATTCAGTCCCTGAGTATTGAACCTCCCCTTTGGTTATCTTGCCACCCCCCATTTCCCATGTCTCTTTCTGAGGTTCCCTTTCCCCCTGCATGGGGTATGGCTTGTGTCTGGATTCTTTCCCTCTATCCCAGTGGGCAACGGGATAGTGAGTGAGAACTAGGAGGAGTATCCTCAGCTGGAAGGTCCTGAGCAACTGGAACCTGACCTCTGAGGAAAGGTTAAAAAAAACTGGGCATGTTTACTCTTGAGAAAGATGACTGAGGGGGAACCTGATAACAGTCTTAAAATATGTTAAGGGCTGTTATCAAGAGGACAGTGATCCATGTCCACTGAAGGTAGGGCAAGAAGTAATGGGCTTAATCTGCAGCAAGGGATATTCAGGTTAAATATTAGGAAAAGCCTTTGATCTGTAAGGATAGTTAAGCTCTGGAACAGGTTATCATGGGAGGCTGTGGAATCCCCATCACTGGAGGTTGTTTTGAATGGTTTAGTTAGACAAGCGCCTCTCAAGGATGGTCTAGGTTTATTTAGTCCAGTCTCAGCTTCGGGAGCTGGACTAGATGATGTGTTGAGGTCCCTTCTATCCCAATGTTTCTACCATTTCTATGATAGAAACTTCTAGCATTGCCAACATTAATATTGAAGCATGCAGTAAATAATTTTCTAGCATTGCCCAAATTAATGGAGGACTATGCATTTAGCTGTCATGTGACTGTTTTTATGGTATTGGTAGTAAGCCTGTAAGGAGGAATGATTGGAAATCTGGTGAAAAAAAACTGAGGTTCCCAGTCTCATTTTGCTGACCTAAAAAGTTTAGATACAGTTGGGCTCTTATCTGAACCAACTCTCCAGACTTCTGAGGTTCAATAAGACTAGAGAGGCTATGTAGCTTAGTGACCTGATCTCTGACATGTGAGGTAGGAGCTTCTGAGTAGAGCTGGGTGATTTTTTTTTTTTGGACTAATAGTTTATTTGCTAAAAAATGCAGTTTCAGGTCAACTGAAACTATTTGCAAATTCAGGTCGAATCTGGCAAATACTTTTGGCCAAACAAAACAACAACAAATCAAATAAAGCCAACTAAAGTCAGAAAGTTTCACTTTGACATTTTCAAAATGAAACATTTTATTTATTTTGTTTTGAAATGACATTTCATTCCCAAATTTAGCTAGGTTAATTTTAATAACACACAACCCTTCCCCCCCCTCACCCCCAAAAGGATAAAAAGCATCCCAAAAGGACACTAAATAAAATAAAGGAAAAAAACAACAAAAATAATTCTGAGTTGATTTGAGATGAACTCCCCCCATAACACCAGCCAATGTCTTACTCATATCTGCCCTGGTGTGGCCTAGTCTCATTCAGTCCATGGCTTCTCTCCTCAGACTGCCAAGAAAGTTTTCATGTGGTTGTAATTTTCAATTAATTTTCATGTGGTTTCCTGGGACACCTATCTACTGGGAAGTGAATGTAGACTCACCAACTCATTTCACACAGGCCACCAACTTTCATTTACTTCCAGTCTGGGCCTCATTCATGGTAGCTGCCTAGAAGACAAAAATTCCACGTTTCATAAGCAGCCCCTTATCCTAGCCAACTCCCTGAGTCAGCAAAGTACAATAATCTTTACTCTCTTTCTGGGACATTTATGGCATAGCCCGGACTCCCTGAGCATAGATTCCACATTGTGGAGCTGTTCTTCACTTGCTGCTATTTAAAGGCATTTCCAATAGGGATTTTTTCACACTGTTTTCCCCATGAAGCCAGCTTGCTCCTCCTCATGACCTTCCATTATCTTTCAGTCATAGCATGGACAGTAAGAGGAAAAGTATTCCCTGAAACTCACCCAATCTCTAATGAGTCTCCAGTTTCAGGCTGTCACTTGATAATTATATCCATGTATTGGAACCTCATTGCTGGGAGTGAGTTGTGCAGATAATGTTAACCAGACTCATGAATGTGACCTCCACATGAGGAAACTAACTCAAGAAAGTGCCCATACAGTGGAGTAAAAGGGTGGGAAGCGCTTGAGACAGAGCTCAGAAGGGCTTGTGCAGAGACTGCAGTGGAGAAGAGTGCATATGGGGAGAGCATGTCCTCAAAGTATCTGGGAGACTCTGAAGAGGGCATATCTTTGCTGAGCACCCACCATTCCCATAGAAGTCAATGGCAGACTGCTGGGCACATCCCTCAGAGAGGCTGAAGAATGGGGGCCAAGGAGGAAATGGAGGGGTGCCTGAAAGAAAGGCATTTCTTACTGTTCTGAGGGATCTGCACCTGGGAACAGCGCTGATTCAGCAGTTGGTGTAGCTGCACCAGTTCTGACCCTAAAGTGCAGACTAAGGCAAGCTAGGCTGTGCATCCACTGAATTAACAGAGGTTGCATCCATTAAGCTATATGAGGTTTACTCCTGCATGTCCTTTTATACACAAGAGGTTTATACTGATGCAGGTACACCAATTGCTGAATCAGGACTATTCCAGAATGTGGACAGCAGCTGGAAGTCCTTTATAACACTGGCTTGTTGAGGTTAGAATTCAACACACTGCAGTGTTTTTTTTAGTCCTGTATTGGATGGACAAGATCCAAGCTGCTTATCCATTTGGGGCTTTTCTGCAATTCCAAAAGTTTGCTCTCTTTGTTCTCTGAAAAACTAGCAGGGAGTTTTTGCTGAGGAGCCAGACCATTTTCAGCACTTAAATCCCAGGGTTACTGAGCTGTGACAATTTAAATGAGTGAGATTTCCTAAAACTGATGAGTGAGATTTTAACTGTCTCATTGAAACAAGTCACAAAATTTTCCTTAAAGCTGCCTGCAGGACAGTGTTGTTTGTCTTTGCAGCTGCACTGGCATCGATTTCATTGTAAGGAATCGTATTAAGTCCCAATAGCAGTGGCCTTCTGTTCACAGTGGCCATGTATTATAATTAGGGCTGACTGGAAAACAACAATTCCATTTTGTGAAACTTTTTGGTTTCAACAAAACATCATCTTTTTGTCAGAAAAGTTTCATAGATTTTTTTTTTGGACAGGTTTATAATGGCTCTTCCATGGCACATGCTACCCATGGCATTTATAGATTTGCATTGTTGATGGGTTCAATTCACAAAACATGGGTCCACATTTCAAACATCCCTTAAGTCTGAGCTGTGCAGGTGTGGTGGCTTAGATTGGTTTATTATTATTTTTCATTGTTTGTATTACATTAGTCCCTAGAGACCCCAGTTCTGATCAGGGCCACCTTGTGAAAGGTTCTGTACACAAAGTCTGAGACAGTCTCTACCCCAAAGACTTTATAATCTAAATGGACAAGACACAGGGTCCTTTTGAGTGCCGGGACGTGGATGAGCGCTAGCTCGCCCACTGCTAAAAGCCCCTCCCCCAGCCTAGGGAGGAGCTACTGAACCCAGAACCCAACCAAGTTCAGGGGACAACAAAGGCAATAACGGGAACAGACGTGGGGGTCAAAGGGCCAAAACTAGGGAACCAGAAGGAGATACTGAGCAGAGAACCCTGGACAGTGCCCATTGCTCCTTGAAGGCATCGAGAGAGCCAGCGGACGCTGCCGGCCACAGGAACTCTGCCCGGATACGTGAATGGGTAAAAGAACGAAAGATAGCCCCACACTCGCAGGACCTCTCCTCTACCAACCTCCTCTCCCTGGTGTTACAAATGGCCACCTTGGCCATAGTCAGGAGGAGGTTGACGAGGTGGTCCCACGACTTCGTGGGGCCTCGGATCGGGTGTGCATAAATAAACAAGTGCTGGGAAAAGTGTAGCCAGAACCTCAATAAGAGGTTCTGGAGGAGCCGGAAGAGGGGCTGCAGCCTGGCACACTGAAGGTACACATGCGTCAGGGTCTCCCTCACGCCACAGAAGGGGCAGGCTTCAGGGACAGAGGTGAACTGTGCCAAGTATATGCCTGTGCTCACGGCTCCATGGAGGAGCCGCCAGATGATATCCCTGGCAGGCCGTGGGACTGAGATGGAATATAAATTGGCCCACCGGGGTTCCCCACCCTCCACTGCTGGTAAAAGGTCCTACTACTTGGTATCTGGGTGGGACATGAGGGTGGGGTAATGAAGCATGTGCAGCACGAGTGCATATAGATGGTCTCTTGGCACAGTTTGAAAATGAACTGGCTGCAAGACTTGCAGCCGGCTAGGGGTACGAGGAGAGGGAGGTTGGGAAGGCTCATGGGGCCGATGGAAAGATCCGGAGGGCCTGGAGTGAGAGGTGGGCAGGGCGCACCCTCTCGCTGGACCCGCTCGAGGAAAGCCCAAGCCGCGGGAGGCAGGGCTGCCTCCACCTCCTGAAGAACGCGCCGGGGGATCGTAAGGGTAGAGAGCCCCATGCGCTGACTGAGCGCCAGAGAATCCACCCAACCCCCCAGGTCGTAGTCCAGGAGGTCTCCGATCTTAGTGACTCCCGCCAGGACCAACCTCCCTCACACCAAGGGGGACTCCACCACCTGAAAACGAAGATGGGAATTGTGTAACAGGTGCTCTGTGAGGAGATCTACCCCCTCGGTGGCTGCCATGGACCTGGTTGCTGAAGCCAGCCTCCAGGTCCAGAGGAGGTCCTGGTAGAAGACCAGCAGCTCAGAGAGGTCTCGTGGAAGACCTCTCAAATGGAGAAAAAAAGAGCTGCCGGTCATATCGGAGCCCTCGTAGGTGGTGGAGGAAGGTATGTGCTAATATGCTCCATGGAGAGCCACCTGCCCTATAAAGGAGTCTCTGCAGGGCCTGGAGATAGAAGACATGGACCTGTGTCTGTGTGCACATACATATCAGGCCCTGTCCTCCCTTCTCCAGGGGAAGATGGAGAACCCCTGCAGAGACAACAGTGCATTCCCAGCCAAAAATACTCCAGAACCAACCTCTGGAGATTGGCCAGGAATACCAGGGGAGGACACAGGGTGTTGAGTCGGTGCCAGAGCATGGACAGAACCAGTTGGTTAAGCACCAGCACTCTCCCCCGAAGGGAGAGGCACCAGAGCAGTCCTGTCCAGCCCCACAGCGACCCAGCCACCCTTCCCTCTAAACCGTGCCAGTTCTCCAGCAGAGACGGATGTGTGACAGAAAGGTAAACACCAAGATAGAGCAGTGGACCTGCACTCCACCGGATGGCCTGAAGCATGGGTGGGAGGAAGGCAGGCAGTACTATTATCCCCATTTTAACAGGTGCAAAACTGAGCTCAGAGATTAAGTGTCTCATTTAAGGTCATCCAGAAAGCCTGTGTCAGAGCCAAGAACTGAAACCAGATCTCCAGAGTTCCAGTCCAGTACTTTTTCTGAAGACAAATGCTAGAAACAAAATTCAGCTCTGAATCTGGGTTCAGATTCTGCCCCCTTTCTCCCTGTGTGTTTGGATTTGGGCCCACTCTGATTTGCCCACAAGGGCCAATGAATGGCCCCATTTTCTGTGATGAACTTGGACAGAATTGAGTGCTGACAATTAAACCAAACTTCTCACATGCTCCTAAACAAGGTACTGACCTAAAGCTGGAAAAAGGATGAGACGACATAGAGGAAGCGCAGAGAGGAATGGCAGCCTACAAGACTAGAAGCTACTTTCCCCCTGTATTCAGGAGGCATCTATTTTTGACTAACTCTTTATTACAGATGTGCAAACATCAGGCTACCCCTCTGGCTGCTGGGAGGGGGACTCCACTCACTCTCCCCAGCCCTTGGTGTGTGTGGGGGAGTTGCCATATATGCCTTCTACATCTCTCCTCCTTTATTGTACCTCTCCCTACTCACTCCCTCCCATCCCCTCAGAATCACCTCTCCTTCTGCCCCCACTTGCCCCATGATACTTTCTTGTCCCCATCTGCTCTTCCTGCCATGTCAGTCTCTTGCTCCTCATGTGCTCCTTTCTACTCACTTGTCCCCTATCACTCTCCCACAGTCCCTATCTCTGACTACTCCCCTCCAGATTCACAGGCTTGTCCCTCCCCCTACCACATTTTCACCTGCTCTGTCTCCTGCCCTTTTATAGACAGCCCACTTGTGCTCTCATTGAGGGTCAGGAAGGAGGGAGCAGGTTAGCACTGTGTCCCAGTGTAAAAGAGGGCACAAAACTAGCTGCATGTGCCAGTTATAAGGCTTGATGAGTTGCAGGGCTGGACCACCTGTGATGAGTTAAGTACTAGCCCCCTGCACCTCCAGACTATAAGTGGGACCTACTCAAAGTCTAAAGGGAACGGTAGGGAGAAACTCTCTATCAGCTTCAAACCTTGACAGCATAAGGCTGTGATGGTGTGTCTACCCCACCACAGGGGACAGCAAAGGGTTAACTGGACTCTGCAAGCTCAGTTAGTCCACTTTGCTGCACCTGAAGGGTGTGTAAGGCCTGATTTGTTATTAAGTCCAGCTGGGGAGGAGTTGGGCCTTCTTGAAAGAAGGAAAGCAACTAAAAGAGAGGAGGTAGGGAGTTTTCTATCTCTGAGAGGGCCTGGGAAAGGCAGACTGAAGAAGGTCCTTGGGTGGGAATTAATCCCTTGGTGGGCCTTGGGAAGGCATAGAGAGGCAGTCCTGAGGGGCTGGTGTTTCAGCAGGGAGGATCTAGGGAGAAGCTAGAGGCTTGGGAATCAGAGGAGAGGCTGTGTTAAGCACAGACTGCAGGGAAACAGCATAAGGGACTTGAAGGCAGGAAATGGCCCAAAGAAACAGTAGCATATCTGAAGGAATAAACCTAGTTGCTTAATATGGGCCCTGGGTCAGACCCCAGAGCAGAATAGGGTTGCTACTTCTGAAGTACAGAAGCCAGGAACATTGAGGTGATCCTGAACCAATAAAACCACACAGCTAGCAGTGTGTAACTGAGCACCTTTCCAGATTTTCTAGGTCAGCTACCTTGAACAGGGATGATCATGAGGAAAACCTGAATAGATGACAACCCTAGAGCAGAGGGTGAGCCTGGGTTCCCTACCAGCCCTCAGTAAGGGGGTACAAGCCTGATGTATGCACTCTTGAGCCCAGGGTGGGACTGAAGACTGAGCCTTAAGAATAGGCTGAGGAACAGCCTAAGAGAGGGCCGAATTATCTCTGGTGTTGGGACATTGAGCTTTTAGCTGGACTTTTGTTACCCCAGAAGGGCTGGAAACCAGTTGTGACCTGACTGGAGGGCTGAGTTGTGAGAAGAGAGACCCCTGCAGGTCAGGGCCATAGTGGTTGTTGGAGGGGATACTAGATGAGGAAAGAGCTGCTATGCCATAAGGGGGCACTCTAGTGATGAGTTCACTCTTCCACAAAGGCATTTTTTGGACACCTTGATTGTGGGAAGTTACTGGGTCCTGCTATGTCTGGATTAGGAGACCCTGGTCATGTACTTGTCTACAGTTTGCACAATCTTGTCACCTCCCTCTCTGTGTCATATGTCCCTTCCCAAAAATGTTACTTCTGATCAGAGCTGGATTGAGCTGATAAGGGGCCCATCAAAGGATGTGATTCTTCTCTCACTGCTTTATGGTGAGCTAGAGGAATGCTGTGCTCATGACACCGAAATCTATAGCTATTGGTTCATCAATTATCTTTTTATTTAAAAAAATAAAAAAAACCCTTGTCATAGACAAATAGCAGACTCAGCAGTGTCTGCTTATGATTTCTCTGTTGGCTACAAAAGTGTCAAAAGTCAGTGAGCTTGCTGGGACTTTTCTGTCTAGATGCCCTTGTGATAGAATGTGGCTTCTGCAAAATTGACCTCTTTCTTTGGGGACAGGTACTGAGCTGCCATTGTGCATCATGGGAGTTCTGTGGCTATAGTGCATTCTGGGAGATGTAGTCCAGCCAGCAAACCCAGCCCATAGAAGAGAATGGGGTGAATGAGGGACTGGAATGACATCTCCCATGAGACACCAGGGTAGGTCAAAGATGCTGCAGTTTAATACCAAACTGACTAGAAACAAAATGTTTGCGTTTCCAAATATAAACTTTTCAGAACGTGTTATTCCTCAAAATGTTTGTGTTTGACTTTTTTTTATTTAGGATGAAAAGAAATGTTGATGTATCAAAATGTTCCGGGGGGCAGGAATTCTGGGTTAGGAGTGGGCGTAACATCTCTTTGGTGCCTTCCAGATCTAGCTTTTCTGGTTCAAGCCCTGCTGAGTGTCCAACCAGATATCTAGGAAGTATTCCTTTGTCCCTGGATATCCAGGGCATTTAATTCCTCCTAGCAGATTATCCCAATGATAAAATCTTATGGGCAGGGAGCTTGCCTTCGTGTCTGTCTACAAAGGGCCTGACCCTGTAGCTGCTATATCCAGTCTCTTTACCTACTAATAAAGGATGAATCTAAAAAAGGGATCTAGGGGTTATAGTGGACCACAAGCTAAATATGAGTCAACAGTGTGATGCTGTTGCAAAAAAAGCAAACATGATTCTGGGATGTATTAACAGGTGTGTTGTGAGCAAGACACGAGAAGTCATTCTTCTGCTCTACTCTGCTCTGGTTAGGCCTCAGCTGGAGTATTGTGTCCAGTTCTGGGCACCGCATTTCAAGAAAGATGTGGAGAAATTGGAAAGGGTCCAGAGAAGAGCAACAAGAATGATTAAAGGTCTTGAGAACATGACCTATGAAGGAAGGCTGAAAGAATTGGGTTTGTTTAGTTTGGAAAAGAAAAGACTGAGAGGGGACATGATAGCAGTTTTCAGGTATCTAAAAGGGTGTCACAAGGAGGAGGGAGAAAACTTGTTCACCTTAGCCTCTGAGGATAGAACAAGAAGCAATGGGCTTAAACTGCAGCAAGGGAGGTCTAGGTTGGACATTAGGAAAAAGTTCCTAACTGTCAGGGTGGTTAAACACTGGAATAAATTGCCTAGGGAGGTTGTGGAATCTCCATCTCTGGAGATATTTAAGAGTAGGTTAGATAAATGTCTATCAGGGATGGTCTAGACAGTATTTGGTCCTGCCATGCGGGCAGGGGACTGGACTCGATGACCTCTCGAGGTCCCTTCCAGTCCTAGAATCTATGAATCTATGAAGGCATGCAGAAGCTACTTATTTATTTTCTCCTCTCCTCTATAATTAGAAGATGTATAGTCTGGAGTAACAACTAGTGGTGTGTGTAAAATGGTAGTTAGTCTGCATGGGTGGTTGCCCCAGACCTGCAGGCCCTGGGAACCTGAGCTGACAAGGAGCTGGGAGCTTGAGAGCCAGAGCTTCTAGGCTCTCTGCTCCCCATTTGTCCAGCTGGTAGCTGCTGAAGAGCTGGGAGTGTGGAAGCCCAGACTCTTTCTCTTCCCTCCCCGCCCCCCCAAGTAAGCTGCTGAACTGGGTGGGGAGCTGGCAGGAAAACAGACAGGTTTCCCTCAGACCTGCACCGAAATTGGACCTTCACCAAAATCCAACGGTCTCTACAGACATTCTATCAGAATTTCTGACCAGCGCTAGTAATGAGCAAGGTGCTGGGAGTGTGGAGATGCTGAGTTCTCCTCGTTTTGCCACTGACTCTCTGATCTCAGGCAAGTCACATCTCTTCTGTTTGTTTCCCCTTCTGTTCACCGGGATATTACTTGCTAACCTACCTCGCCATGCTGTTGTGAGGAGTTAATGGCTTTGGGTAATGTTTTGAAAAGTGTCAATGTGATTTATGAGCCTAAGGCCCAGGTCCTCAAAGGTGTATTTGAAATCAATGGCAGTTAGGCTCAGAGCCTCAAAGCACCTAAGTCTCATTGACTTTTAATGTGACTTAGGCTCTTAAATCACTTAGGCATTCTTGAAAATGTCACTTCTTCTCCATATGAGAAGGTAGCACCAATTAAAGGTGTAATTTTTAAACTGATTTAGTTAAACCAGTGCAACACCCAGTGTGGGCATTATTATTTTGATTTAAACCAAACTTATTTTAGTTTAGTGTAAGTAATTTAGACATTGGTTTAAGTTAAATTGCAATAAATCACTCTTGCACTCAGTCTAATTAGTTTAACAAAGAAGGTAAAGGGGTGACTTGACTGATCTATAAATACCTACATGTGGAACAAATCTTTGATATTGGGCTCTTCAGTCTATCAGAGAAAGGTATAACATGATCCAATGGCTTGAAGTTGAAACTAGATACATTCAGACTGGAAATAAGGCATAAATTTTTAAGTGAGAAGAATTAACTTAACAAGGGTCACTGATCATTTTTAAATTCATTCAGGAGGTTTTTCTAACAGATCTGCTCTAGGAATTATTTTGGGGAAGTTGGCGTCTGTTATAAAAAGAGGTCAGACTAGATGATCACAGTGGTCCCATTTGGCCTTGGAATCTATGAAAATGATTGTCCACGTAGGCGTTTGCACCAGTTCAATGACAATGGTTTAACATGAATCAGTCATCAAACCAGTGCCAATTTTGTCATGTAGATGAGGCCAGTGCCTGTACAGTGCTTTGTATGTTTAAAGTGCTATATAAATACCAGGTGGTGGTAGGTAATTCACAGTGAATAATTCATTAGATGAATTTCAGTTCTTATTTTTTTTTCTGTTCCTGAACTGCTCAAACAACCTATTGTTACTTCAAATTTATTCCTGGTTCAAAATTATTTACTGAGTGTTTTCTGCAGATAACCCTTGCTTTCTCTTCAATGTGAGTAGTCTGCTAGTAACATATGAACACTGAGCTCTGTTGGTTGGCTTGATTGGCCAGATGCCATGCTACATTGCCATTCCTAATTCGAGTCCTCATGTAAACATCACCATTTCCCCAGACGCTCCTGCCTGTGAACTTTTGTGGGAAGGGAACGCGCAGCAGTTGAAGCAAATTCATTCAATTTTTGTTTGTACTACAGAAGCATTTCAAGGCCCTAACTAAGATCAGGGCCTCCTGGAGCTAGGTGCCGTATGTACACATAGAGACAATCCCTGCCCCAAAGAGCTTTCAGTCTAAGCTCCTAAATCATTTGAGATAGGACAAAAGGTGGGAAAAGTATTATAATCATTTTATATATGGGGGTGCTGAGGAATAGAGAGATTGAAGGGTTTGTCCAAGGTCGAACTGTGAATCTATGACCGAGTTTTGAAGTATTCCCCCAGCTATAGCCATAGCCAAGGTGGGAGAAAGAAACTGAAGCCATAGCAGAAACTACTGCAGCATGAGGGGAGGGAGAAAGATGAGGCCCAGTTGGGACCAACCCTGCCCTCCAGCATTTTCTAGGCCCAGTATTGTGTGGGAGTGACCTTCCCCCCAGGACCATGTGGGCTGCGCCAAGAGAACTGATCTGGGAGAGAACCAGCCTCAGGGACCAAGGAAAATGAATCTGGCAGGAGCAGCCTTGGCAGCAGAGCTAGGTGGGAGTGTTCCAGCAGAATAATTTTCTGATGGAAAATGTCCTTTTTGCAAAATCAAAATTTCCCATGTGAAAATGTCAGTGTTGCTGAAAATTTTTCCATTTTCTGTTAGAGCAAAGACCCATTGGATTTTCCCCTTTCTGAGGATATTTATGAACACCAGAGAGAATGCCTCTGGACAGATAGTGCTACACTATCCAGGGAGGGCTCATTCCCTCAAAGGCCTGGAAATTACCTTAACCTTCCTTTCAGTATGCTGGCAGGGTTTTAATGAGTGACTCTTAAGCCCCTGAGGGCATATTTATACTGCAATTAAAACCCATTTTCTCCCCCTTCCCCCCCCCCCCCCCCCCCCCCCCGCTGGTCTGTGCCAGCTGACTCGGGCTTAGAGGCTGTTTAATTGTGGTGTAGATCTGTGGTTCTCAACTAGGGGTCTGGATCCCCCTAGGGGGCTGCAAGCAGGTTTCAGGGGGTCCTCCAAGCATAGCCAGCATTAGACTAGCTGGGGCCCAGGGCAGAAAGCCGAAGCCCAACTACATGGGGCTGAAGCCCGGGGCCCTAAGCCCTGCCACCTGGTGCTGAAGCCAAACTGAGCTTTGCGGGGCCCCTGTGGCATGGGGCTCCAGGCAATTGCCCTGCTTGCTATCCCCTAATGCTGGCCCTGGCTTTTATATGCAGAAAACCAGTTGTTGTGGCACAGGTGGGCCATGGAGATTTTATATCATGTTGGGGGACCTAATAAAGAAAAAGGTTGAGAACCCCAGTGTAGATGTTTGGGCTCAGGCTGGATCCTGGGCTCTGGATCTCTGTGAGGGGGGAGGATCCTAGAGCTCAGGCTCCAGTCTGAAGGTCTACACTGCAACTAAAACTGCCCCGGAGCCTGAGTAAGCTGTCACTAGCCAGTCATGAGTTTTTAATTGCAGACTGTAGAGAGACACTGAGAGCCCCCTCTGGGACAATGCTGGTTATTAGCCAGGAAGGTTTCACTTTCTCCTCCTGCGGAATGACTGATTATATCTGCAGAGTTTGAATGAAGATGTTCTGTGTCTTCCTTGCACACAGGGTGGGAATGCATTACCCTGCTCGTTGATGTGTTCCTTTAAATTAGATTTCTGACTGAGTTTTGTGCTCCTGAAAGGGAGCATTGGATAGAGCCAGAATCAGTACAGGCAGGTACTGGGCAAGCTTCCTCCATATAACTGCCTCGGTACGTCAGTCCTGCTCTGTACTTTCACACCGATGCAGCCATGTCAATACACCTGACTTCCGTAGTGCAGTCAGCAGTCTTTTCCAGGAATGCTTAGTCCAGGCTCACAGAGACCTTCTGTGGTGACACTAGGCAAGACAAGCTGTGTTGATCAAGGTTCTAGTCAGGGTGGGGATAACCACAGGGTCTGGTTGTGTCCAGCAGCCCTGATAGTCTCCTTTGGAGCGGAGTCCTGCATCCCCTAATCTATGAAAAGTGCTACACATTCTAACCCGCAGCATCCGTTGCTATGCCACTCTCAGGCCGTTCTTGAGAAGAACCTGTCAAGCCGTGTGGTGCAAGTGAGGACAAACTTGAGATCTCCTCCCCTGCCCCTGCAACTCATAGGCATGGGTGACACATGATGTGTCAGGATTTGAACCTCAGTTTCCAGGAGAGAAACTCTACTGCACTAACTGGGCCGGCCGGTCAAGGCTACTCTAGCTGCCCTCTCTCTAGCCTCCCCATCACTTTCTCCCCCTCTCCCCTCCAGCCGCACTCCTTGCAGCAGCTGCTTCATCATTCTCTTAACAGTACAGGCAAATATAATTTGTGGAGTGAGTCACTTTGGTTCATGTGTTGATCGCGGTCTTATCGCAGGTTCCAGTAAGACCCATTTTAATGATACTCAAACAGCTGAGTTATTAAAACAAACCTGGAGGCAGCCAAGTGGAAGGGATCTTGAGTCATCTGAAGAGATGCCCCCGCCCTGGTATTTAATGCTGCTGTGGACAGCTTGTTTTAGCACAGAAAGGTTAGGCTAACCCTAGGTGACTGCAAAGGGAAAAGAGCCTTTAGAAGATGAGGGAGCAGTGCTCATATCTTGACATTAAATTATGTGGTGGGAGTCATTAGGGTGGGCCCTGATCCCTAATGGGGGGCCTCTAGAGGCTACAGCTGTCAAAACAATATTTACATATGTTATCCTACAAGGCCTGCATGCACCACACTCTCCTTAAAGTCCATAGGATAGGCATGTGCTGAGGGCTTGCAGCTTGAGCCATTGTTACCCATTCCCACCTTAGGAGAAACTGACTCAGATATCAGAACTAGGGTTACCATCCGTCCGTATTTTCCCGGACATGTCCGGCTTTTGCATCTCTAAACAGCCGTCCGGGAGGAATTGGTAACAAGGTTAAAAGGTCCGGGATTTTTCCCCTCCCCTCCCCTCCCCTCCCTCCCTCCCTTCCCTGCAGAGTGCGGCTGCTGATTGGGCGGCTGGGCTGGATTGAGCCACTCCCATTGGCCTCCAGCAGCCAGAGCCCTCCCCTGCTCCCCCCTCCCTCTGCCTGCAGCGTGTTTTGCCTACACGTGGACATGAGCATGGTAAGGGGAGTCCCAGGGGGCAGTCAGGGAGCAGGGGAGTGTTGGATGGGTCCCCGGCCCCTCCACCTGCCACCCCCCCTCCACGCATCCCCCCCCCCGTGAGTCCCCACCCCCCGCCTGCCTCTCCCATGCCTGCTTGTACTGCCAGAGCGGCAGCAACTGCTGTCTGCTGCCCCCGGGTCCTAGTGCCCCCCATCCACAAATGGCAAGACAGGCTGCCCTTACCCTGCCCTTCCACCCTAGCCCTGAGCCTCTCCAACGCCCCAAACCCCTCATCCCCAGCCCCAACCCTCATCCCCCCGCACCCTAATCCTCTGCCCCAGCCCTGAGCCCCCTCCTGCATCATGAACCCCTCATCCTCAGCCCCAACCCTCATCCCCCTGCACCCTAATCCTCTGCTCCATCCCAGAGCCCCCTCCTGCATCATGAACCCGTCATCCTCAGACCCAACCCTCATCCCCCCACCCTCTATTCCTCTGCCCCAGCCCTGAGCCCCCTCCTGCATCATGAACCCCTCATCCTCAGCCCCAACCCTCATCCCCCTGCACCCTAATCCTCTGCTCCATCCCAGAGCCCCCTCCTGCATCATGAACCCCTCATCCTCAGACCCAACCCTCATCCCCCCACCCCCTATTCCTCTGCCCCAGCCCTGAGCCCCTTCCTGCATCATGAACCCCTCATCCTCAGCCCCACAGCCCTCACCCTTGCACCCCTCCTATCCCCAAACTCCCAAACCCCCTCCCCCTTCCCACACCCCCCCTCCTGCCCTCAAACTCCCTCCCAAAGCCTGCACCCCCTCCCTTTGCACCACCTCCCACCCCCAAACTCCATCCCAGAGTCTGCACTCCTCACCCCCTCCTGCACACCCACCCCCTGCCCCAGCCCAGAGCCTGCACCCAGCACCCAAACTCTATCCCAGAGCCTGCACCCTGCACCCCTCCTGCACCCTAGACTTCCTCCCCCCACCCAGGACCTGCACCCCAGTCTTCCTCCCCCCACCCAATCCCCCTCCCAGAGCCTTAGGCAGGTGGGGGGGGGGCGGGTTCTGGGCACCACCAAAATTTCTACAACCCTGCCACCCATGCGAGTGGATAAGCGTCGGGGCAGTCAAGGGACAGGTAAGTTCCTAGGGGGGCAGTTAGGGTGGGGGGTTCTCAGCAGGGGGCAGTCAGGGGACAAGAAGCGGGGAGTTGGGGGTTTTGAGGGGGGCGGGGGCGGGGCTAGGGCGGGGCTCTTCCCCCCCCAGTGTCCTCTTTTTTGATTGTGGAAATATGGTAACCCTATCAGAACAGATCTTAAGTGGAATCTAGGCCTTGTGCTGGCCTGCTGCACAGGAGTGAGTCTGACTCTAAGTCCTAAATTCAACTGCACACGCAGGAAAACTAGTGTTAGGCTTAAGTTCCAGAACTCAACCCGTGCACACACAACACCACTCTGCTACCGCCTTTGAAATGCACCCTCCCCACCCCCCAAAAACCCCTAGCACATCCCCCCCACAAGGCAAGCCCATTAGAACCCCAACCACAAGCAGGGCCGGCTCTAGGCACCAGCAAACCGAGCACATTTTCAGGCACGGCATTCTGTCCATCTTTTTTTTTTTGCTTTGGGCGGCAAAAGCCAGGAGCCGGCCCTGGCAGCAGCAGTGGTCATGCGTGGGGGGCACCCTGGGGCCGCTGCGGTTTGCGCCTCAGGGGAGCAGCACCCGCACCTTGTGGCTGGGCCAGGCAGTCTCCAAGCGGGGGAATCCTCGGGCTGGGGGCCACCTTGCGGGACACACGGAGCCGCCTGCAGGTGCCGCAGGGCGGTCGCCTCCTAGCGCCGCAGCCAGGGCTGAGCGAAGCAGCCCAAGCTGCCCAGGGACTGCGGCAGGGTGGCCAGAAGCAACAGCAGCAGCAGGGCCATAGAGGGCAGGGAGCTGCCGTGTGGGGCCTGCGTCCCGCTCTCTGGGGCTCCGCTCCCTCTGGGGCTACCCTGCCCTGGCTCCTCAGCCCTCTGCCGGGGCGGTCCCCCAGCTCTGCCCTCCCGGGTCCCGGCCGGTCCTGGAGGTGGGAGCCCTGGCTGGAGGGACCCTGGGCTGAGGTGCGGCCCGGGAGCCCCGCTGCTTACCCCGACCCTGCCAGTGCTGGACCGGCTGGGGGCAAGGGGGGAACGGGCGGAGTCAGCACTGGTGGGGGGGAGCCCAGAGCTGGGGCGGCAGGGGGTGTGGGTGGGTTGGGGTGTGGAGGAGAGCCCAGCGTTGGGGCAGCAGGGGGTGCGGGTGGGGAAGGGCACTGGTGGAGGGGGGGGTGGAGAGCCCCGGGCTGGGGTGGGGGGCAGCCAAAAATTTTTTGCTTGGGGTGGCAAAAAACCTAGAGCCGGCCCTGACCACAAGACAACTCTGCAACCCTCCCCTTCAACAACCACTTATAGTATCTAGAAAGAGAACACACTGAGATGATTGATAACATCACGTCTCCTCACTCTTGCATGACTCAACCCCCCCCCCCACACACATGCAGCATGCTAATGGGTTGGTGGGAAGACGGCTGCTGTGTTTTCAACCGTTTTGATGTTATCACTTAAACTGCAGAAGTGGGAACACTGTAGCACCTTTAGCTGGACACAGAAACTTTTAGTATTTGATATCCCAGTGCATTGTGATAATGCAAATCTTTAGACCCACATTAAAAAACCCAGCAGATTAAATTATTTTTCTGGCAACTGGCAAATCCATAAAAAACCCAGCCAGCCGGTCAAATACCAGCCAGGTGGCAACCCTACTCCAGGATAGTCAGTGACAACACTCCCAGCTAATGAGCCACTACACAGAAACACTATGTTGTTGGCACAATTCTGACTGGCTGGGAGTAGAGGACAGCCTCACAGCTGAGTTACTGATGACCCATTTTGTAGGTGTCCCATACAGTCAGCACCAGGAAACAGGGCAGCTTTGCATGTAAGCTTGTTGAAGGGACATAGGAAGGAAAGAAAAATCTAAGCACTGGATCGCACAGAACATGAAGCATCTTGTGCCATTGTAAGAGTGGCTCATGATCCTGGTATTCTTAGAAAATGACCCTCCATGACTATGGTGATTCACACAAGTGACATGAAGCCAGTCTGGAATTGAAGCCCTGGCTCCTTCCAAGCCCATTTTGTCATTTATCAAAGCAAGTCATAGAACATACCGTACTTACCGATACTGTAGGTACACAGGGTTCGTGCTGTATGAGCCCCATGAAAGACAAGACAGGGTGAAGCAGGGGTGGCCAGTTCCCACCCCATGCAAGTCTCTGAAAATGTGGTGGCTTGAATGAAACTGAAGTTCTTGAATCTATATGGGAAAATTCTCTCTGTCCCCTTTTAAGATACCACACTGCTCAGCCTGCTAAATCTTCTAACTCTCTCTTCAGGTTTAAGTCCCTTTGTATGACACAGAGAATTCTTTCCCTTTCTAATCTCCTTGCTGCCCTATAGGTAATTGAACAGCAGATCCGCACAGTAAAGCCTTCAAAAGGAATTACAAGGAATTACAAATCTCATATTCACCTCGCTTCGCCCTTTGCAGATGTAAAATGAGTGGCATATGTATCTTCATAATCCATATGGCTCAGAAATTTGGGGTTTTCTGCTTAGAAGTCTGCTCTTCTTTCCCCCTCCCTCCCTCTTTCTGTCAGCCAGACATCTTGCTGCCTTTTTAGGGAAGGACTTTGGCTGAACTTGAAAGCATGAAGAAAGCTCCGCTTGAAAAGGAGACCTGACTATTTGGCAGGCTATGAGGAGGCAAAATCACGGCACTGCTTCATTTAATAAATGAAAAGAAAAGGAAGAAAGTGGAAGGAGTGCAGAGGTGAGTCTTGGAGTGAGTGATTTATGAAGGAAGATTCATAGATTCATAGATTCTAGGACTGGAAGGGACCTCGAGAGGTTATCGAGTCCAGTCCCCTGCCCGTATGGCAGGACCAAATACTGTCTAGACCATCCCTGATAGACACTTATCTAACCTACTCTTAAATATCTCCAGAGATGGAGATTCCACAACCTCCCTAGGCAATTTATTCCAGTGGGCCTGATCCAAAGCCCGCTGAAGTCCTGGAATGATTCTCATTAACTTCAGTGTGTTTGGATCAGGCTTGAGAGAGAGAGAGAGAGTGTGTGTGTGTGTTAGCTAATAGACAAAAAAAACTGTGGAGGGGGGGGGGGGCAGTACACATGTGATGAGTGTGAATACCAGAGAGAGCGATGAATTGAATTACTGAAGGTGGCTCACAGAGATACAGCTAGAAATGAAGAAGTTAATTTGATAGGTGAAAGAGCAGTGAGTTACCAGAAATGGGTGGCATGCATCATGGAGGAACAACAATGAAATGGGTGACCAGCTAACAATATAAGCCATCTCCGTTGAAATGAGCTGATAGACCACAAGACTGGAGGCTAGGATCTCTTTCCCTATTTAAAGAGGTACCTATTTTACCCATATGCATATAGAGCCACAGAGTTTTCTATACTGCACAAAGGCAGCAAAGCTTCCAGTTAAATAAATGGAACATGAGGGCATGTCTGCACTGTCCAGAAGCACAGCAGATGTATCTGAAATCTTGGACAGCCCTTCAGGTATGTTCTCCCCAAGCGTGTTCGGCAGCACCACAGGGGCACTGTCCCTGGGGGGCTGTGTACTCCTCATAGCTCAGCTGAAGTGAAGGGAGTTAGAACGTTTGATACCAGCTGAAGATCCGGCCCCTGCAGTGTTCAGCAGCACTATGCCTGGGTGGACCAGGATTGTTTGGCGGGAGTCAAACAGAAAAAAGGCAGAGTTTAGTGCTTGACCACACACATAGCTGAACTAGGCTGAGTAAAACTTTCAAGTGCCGAAGGCCCAGATTTTAAAAATATTTAGGTATGGCTGCACTCGCCCTCACAACACCTAATTGACAGAGAAGCCTAAATCTCATTTTCAAAGGTTGTATGTCTTCAAAAGGGATTTAGATACTGAATCCCATGGACTTTGGACTCCTATGTACCTGAATCTCATTTTCTAAAGGGATGTAGGCTTCAAAATCAGTTAGGTGTCGACACTGATCGCAGCAATGACAAAATACCTTTCAAAAATCTGGGCCCAAATTATTTATGTGCCTAAATCCCATTTTCAAAAGTGACTTAGGAACTTCAGAGTCTAATTGTCACTGAAAGTCAGTGGTACACACTAAATGCCCAAATCACTTTTGAAAATAACTTAGACTCTTAAGCTACTGATGTGCTTTTGAAAATTTTCCTCACTCTGAATTCACACCACGGAAACCTATAGGAATTTCCCATGAATATTTATTTTCCAGATTTCTTATGTCAACAAATGTTTCTTTCCAACTTTGTCTCTCTCATTCCCGGTCTCCTTTCTCTGTCATGTCAGTCTATTTCCTTATGCCAGACAGGGAACTCTTAGTTGCACCATAGTGCTTGTGTTTGCAGTGAACTACTGAGCCTCTTTTCATCCTGACAAATGCAGATCATAGCCACTTTGCCCTCAATTCACTCTGATGCTATCAATTACTTGTTTATACATCTGCTGTCAAATTGCACTAAATTCTTAATATTCATGTCAGGAACTGGGGAAGGAGAGAGAACCGTGCCCTGGTCTGGTCAGATTTGGCTATTGTTTGCTGAGATAGGGGGACAATAAACTCTATGTTCAGAGAGGTACTGGGTAAGAAATTCTTCAGCATGCCTCAAACTACTGGTAAGGCGAAGGTGCTCTGTGTGTGGAGAGAGAGTGTGGGTAGAAGCATGGCTCTTGATGTATATCACACAGCCTCAGGAACTGATCACTTCAATGTTCACTCTTACGGCTCTATGTACTGTGGCACCACCCTTCTCATAGACTCAAGACTCATAGACTTTAAGGTCAGAAGGGACCATTATGGTCATCTAGTCTGACCTCCCGCATGATGCAGGCCACAAAAGCTGACCCACCCAATTTCCCTTATCTCAGCTGTTGAAGTCTCCAGATCGTGATTTAAAGACTTCAAGTTGCAGAGAATCCTCCAGCATGTGACCCCTGCCCTATGCTGCGGAGGAAGGCAAAAAACCTCCAGGGCCTCTGCCAATCTACCCTGGAGGAAAATTCCTTCCCGACCCCAAATATGGCGATCAGTAGAACCCCGAGCATACAGGCAAGATTCTCCAGCCGGACCCACATTATACCAGCGATGGCACGTTATTGCCTAATTGACTGAAATCACGTTATCCCATCAAACCATTCCCTCCATAAACTTATCTAGCCTAATCTTGAAGCCAGAGAGATCTTTCGCCCCCACCGTTTCCCTCGGAAGGCTGTTCCAGAATTTCACCCCTCTGACGGTTAGAAACATTCGTCTAATTTCAAGCCTAAACTTCCCCACGGCCAGTTTATATCCATTCGTTCTCGTGTCCACATTAGTACTGAGCTGAAATAATTCCTCTCCCTCCCTGGTATTTATCCCTTTGATATATTTAAAGAGAGCAATCATATCCCCCCTCAGCCTTCTTTTGGTTAGGCTAAACAAACCGAGCTCCTCGAGTCTCCTTTCGTAGGAAAGGTTTTCCATTCCTCGGATCAACCTAGTGGCCCTTCTCTGTACCCGTTCCAGTTTGAGTTCATCCTTTTTAAACTTGGGAGACCAGAACTGCACGCAGTACTCCAAATGAGGTCTCACCAGCGCCTTGTATAACGGAAGCAGCACCTCCTTGTCCCTACTAGAAATACCTCGCCTAATGCTTCTAAAGGAGGGCTGGCTGAAACTCCCTTCAGAACTTATCAGTATTTCTGCAACTGGCCAAAATTCAGAAGCTCCCTGTTTTCAGGAGACACAACTAAACCATTTCTGCAATTTGCTGGCTTTGGAGACTTCCTGTGGATCAGAGTTCAATGTGTTAGCCAATTATGGGCTCTCTCTTTTGGTTCTGAGTCTCTGTAACTGCATCTACACTAGGGTATAAAACTGCATCATAGTGACACCCACAAGGTCAACAGCAAGTCTGGAAAATTTAGGGTATGTCTACACTTGGAGCCGGTACTTGGAGCTCCAGTAGACAAACTAGCACTAGCTCTAGGAGAGCTGAGAATAGTAGTATATCTGCAGTAGCACAGGCAGCAACCTGGGCTCGCTGCCTGAGTACGTACTTGTGGGGTCAGGTGGGTTTGTACTCAGGGTAGCTAGCGCCTCCCGTCTCTCGCCACTGCCCTTGCTACCATGGCTAGACTACTATTTTTAGCATGTTAGCTCAATGAGAACTAGCTTGATTATGTCTCCTCAAGATGGGAATCACACCCCCAGCTCCAAATGTAGGCAGATCAATTGCACAGACCTCTGCCACTAGAGCTAACAGAGTAACTGATAGCTGTAGTAAGTTGTCATCCTATATATGGGCCAGTACTTTGTGACACTCTGACAGAGGATTTAACAGCTATTTTCTGACGACAGAAGAATGGTGAGACTCAGGAATTCTGGTTTCAATTTCAGGTTCAGGAGGGGAGTGTACTCTACTGGGCACAGATTCTTCTGCCCATTTCCCCCCAAAACTTGAGCCCTTCTACCCTGTCGGGTGTCTTCCCCACTTCTGTCTCTCTGTTCCACTTCAGTTCTCCTCACTGAGCTAATCCCAGTCTCCACTCCTTAGGCATCTCATTCCAGTCCCAGTCTTTGCCCAGCCATTCCCAGTTCTCCCCCAATCCACCACCACCTTGTCCCCAGTTCTGCTCAGCCCAGCTGGGTTCATGCCCAGAGTGGACAGAATCTTTAGAGAATATAGCTGCTAAAATCAAAGTCGCTTCTGAGCATGTGCAAACTGATTTCACTCCTCCCCCCCCCCCCCCCGACGCTTATGATTTGGGAGAATTTTCACAGTGATGGGCAAAAGGCACAGCCCTGTCACACAGGCTACCCACCTGCCAAATTTCAACTCCCTGCCCCAAAGTATGGGGGTGCTGCACTATTCAAAGAAAATGTGCCAGGATTTTTTAACATGGGCAAAACAACATATTTCCCCCTAACCTTGTTCAGAATTGGCTTAACTATTTTGGCTGAAATTTTCCAAAAAAGTTTAATGAGTGGTGCTGCCAGCCCCACCCATAATATATGCAGTCTACGTGATGGGTATACTGGGCAGTTAACTGTGTGTGTGTGTGTGTGTAAGTAAGTAAAACTTTTCCTCCCCTTTCAGGCCCATGGCTGGAGGGATTATTGAGCCCATGAAGTGCAAGTCTACACGGGGCTTCCAAATACCCAGGATCCCATGCACATATTTCCATTTCTTGTGTTTAAGGCAAGTTTTGGATCCCCCACCTTGTGACCATTTCATGCCAGATGGGATGCAACAGCCAGTTTGCCAGATTCCCAGCACTCAGTGCAAATACATGTGCTGTGATAAGATTTCACATCCATACCCAGAAGGGCCACTCATAGCAATTGTCACTTATGTAATAACAGTTGGCATTTATACAAAGGTGAGGCTTCACCCATTAACAACAGTCCCGTGTGATAGGTAGATATTCTTACAGCTCTTACCTTGCTCCACTTTATGGATGAGGAATCTGAGGCATTGGGAGATTAGATGACCTGGCTAAGGCCGCACCGAGTAAGTGGCAGAGATTAGCTCACACTTCTATGGGCCCTAACAGTTAGGAAGATCCGGCTCAAGTATCCTAGGTTTACATGTCTGTGCTCCGTCCACTAGACATTGCAAGGGATACAGAGAGCATCTCTGACATGCAACCATTCCTGGGGCAAAAAGCAGCAGCCAACTAGTATATAGCATGATACATGAAAGTGGAGGAGGGACAGTTTTTGTCTCAAAGATATTGAGACAAGCCCCTATTCTTACAAACTCTTTTCAAAGTGACAGTGTAAACATGACTTAGTTGTCTGGGCCCAATGTTTGTCTCTATGAGCTCGTGGTGCGATTCCCAGCTCACGTACAGCTATTCGGGCACAAGTATAAATAGCAGTATTGCTGCAGTAGCACGGGCAGCTTAGCCATGCCGAGTACAAACCCGCCTGAACCTGGTGGGTATGGACTTGGCACAACTAAGCCATGCTGCTGCTGCTGTCCAAGCTACTGTGGCCTACGCTGCTATTTATACTCAGGCGAGCTGTCATTGAACTAGCGTGAGAATGTGTATGCTAGCTGGCAATCACACCCCTAGCCTTTAATGTAGACATAGCCTTCATGACTTCAATATCAGATGTACTCAGGTTATATGTTACCCGGCAGTATTCTAAATGTGAGCACTGAAACCTCACTCTGGGATCTGATTGGCCAGCTGGGTTCTTTCTGGGTCAGACATCATCACCAGTAATGAGATTCCAGAAGTGGAGCTTCATTAACACTTCTATTAATGAGGCATGAACTGGAATGGAATCCAGTTCCCCTTCTCATAGCTGTCTGGGCTCTGTAGGGCTAAAAAAAGTAAAACTTAATATAATGTTATATTAGAATCAGTGGATGTGACTTTGGCTACACAAAGCCAGCAGAACATTTTAGTAAGAAGGTGCCATTTTTACATAATGTCTATAGAGGGCTGATAGGAACATGGTTATGAAGAACGTGACCCTGCTTCTATAAGGTGCTTTCCATTCATTTCCATGGGAACAGGATCAGACCTTGTGTCTCATGTAAAAGAATTGTGTGGTACTCCAAAATTGCCTGTCTTGGAAGAATGATTGTTTGCGGCCATGTCAGTGCCAGGAGATGAGGTAATATCTTTTATTGGACCAATTTCTGTTGGTGAAAGAGACAAGCTTTTGAGCTACACAGATCTCTTCTTCAGGTCTAGAAAGGTCCTCAGTGTCACAGCTAAATACAAGGTGGAACAGAATTGGTATAAGTAGTTAACACATTCTCAGGGACTGTTCAAGATGAAGTGGACCGATAACACTTCTGCAGTCAGAGGACAGAAAAGGGGGGTTAGTGTGTTACACATTGTTGTAATAAGCCACAAATCTAGTGTCTTTATTGAGACCATAATTTGTAGTGTCTTAGGAAAGTTATGAATTTAAGCTCCTAGGCTCATCTTTTCAAGGTGTTTTGCAGGTTTCCTTTGAGGACAAGGACAGAATGGTCAGATATACAGTGATTGTTTTGTGAAAAGCGTTCGCCCATGGATGATATGGTGTTTTTGTCTTATTTCTTTTCTGTGTGAGTTCATTCAAGAGCATAGAGATTGTCTGGTTTCACCCACGTATCTGTTTTTGGGGCAGTTAGGCAACTAGATGAGTACACTGCATGTTGTCAGAGGCATTTGTCTAGGACCCATGTTGTATGGGGAGTATTGCTCGTAACAGAGGAGAGATGTCTGCAGGTTTTGCATCTGCTATGGCAAGGTCTGGTGCCATTTTGAAAGATGAGTTAACCTTGCTAGCATGTGAAGCTTTATATTATCTTTTCTGCAGTGCAAAATCCAAAACACTTTAGGATAGAAGGTAAATATCACTCTCCCTATTTTAGAGGTGGGGAAACACAGGCACAGAGAGGTGAAGAGCTTTGCTGAAGGTCATACAGCTAGTCAATGACAGAATCAGGGAGGGACCATAGGTCTCCTGTTCCTAGCCCACTGTGACCTCTCCTGGGCCCTGCTGCCTTCCTGCAGTTCTAGGGGATCTAGATGTTCTAACACTTTTGCACATATATGGATGTGTTCTGCATGCAGGTCAAAGTAAAAGAATACAAATCCATTTGAAGAGGCCCCCTCCACACACAACATGCATGTTGTTACCTGGTGGTCAGTAGCCTAACATGTCAGCTTTAAAAGCAAATCCACCATGAGCAGTATGAAGTTGTCCACCCATAGGAAAGACCTGCCTTCCTTGAGTCTCTCCTGTACATAAGAAAGCTAGGGAGATGGATCTGTCTACATGGAAGGACGTGGCATGGGTTGGAAAATAAAACTGAAGGAAGAAGGGAAGATGGAGTGGAGGATAAGGAAAGGAAAATGACCTGTATCAAAAAGCCATTAGGAAGATCTGACTGATACTCTGACATAATATTACAGTGCTCATAAGAAAGAGTTCTTGGAGTGGAGATTATTCATCACTCCAGAGCTGTATAATTTTAATATGTGAAATCGAAGCTACCACGAAAGGGAAATCACTGACTATTCTGGTAAGTAAAGACAAATTATATATCATGAGTCTGTTTAAGAGAGAACATTGCCATTGTCCAAATTGGATGGCTATAATTCTCCCAGCTTAATGAACATGGGCCGGGTGCTCAGAAATCAATGGTGATGTTAAAAAGGGACCCTGTCAAGTGCTTTTTATGGATTTTAATTTCTTTTTCTTACCCTCTATTATTTGTAATATCCCTTAGGAATATGAGAATAAAACATACTTCCCTGATGAGATTCCTCTCCCGTATAGCAAATGAGCCCTATGTCTCCCTCATCCACATTGGATGTTGGGATCCACATGGCTTGTTTACTCCCTTCGTGATGCAGGAGTATTACTAATGATGTCAGCAGTACTCCAGCCTCCAGCAATCACTTGTTAAATTTTCGAATAAGCACCTTCATGCTATCTCCCATACTGCCCACATGCTTGGGAGGAGCTGGCTGTGAACATCCACAAAGGTACCTTGTTATCCTACTTCCAAATCTTCCTTAAAACTCTCTACCGCAATGTGTGTCTTCCCCACTCCCCCCCACAAAACGGCTTGACAAAGCTAGGCTGTTTTTGCACTGACACCACTGCCTATTATGCTCACCAATATTGTGTTCTCGTACTAGCTCATCTATAATTGCGTTTAATGGAGGATTTCACGATTTCTAAGTTTGGTTTCATTTTGGTTTGGAACAAAACCCAAATACTTCCAAGTGCTCAATGAAACAAAATTACTGTTCTCCACCCAGCAATCCTGGGAGCCTGGGCTGCCAAGGAGCTGCTAATCTGGGAGCTGGGGCTCCCAGGACTTCCAGGCTCCTCATTTAACACCCCATCAGCCTGCCAGACAAGCCGCTGAGAAATGGGATGGGAAACCAGGCAAGTTTCTGATAGAAGCCTGCCTAATCTCTGATGGAATGTTGTTGACATGGCCAGGATCTCATGAAATGTTTCAACTTCAGTGAATCAGCAACTTTCAATGAAAAAAAATGTGTCCTTTAAACTTTTCTGACCAGTTGTAATGATACTGATGTTACTTCTGCTGCTGAAGCAGCACAGAGGCCATTGGTAAGTCTGTGTCTGGGGTTTGAAATACCATTCTGCTGTTGTTAGCTGTAGCTCAGCTTTGGGCATGGTACAAGTGTAGTGCCTTTGACACTGCAGCATATAGTGGGGATTTCTAGGATCAAGTAGTGCCTAGAGGCCTCAGCTGAGATTGGGGCCCCACTGCACTATGTCTCCGTGGTAAGAGACAGTCAACACTCCAAAGTCCTAAAATTGAAATAGATGAGAGAAACAAAGGGTGGCAGGATCTTCTGGTTAAGGCACTGGACTGGTACTCAGGAGATCTGAGTTCAATTCTTGGTCTTACCACAGGTTTCCTGTGTGACAAATCACTTACACTATCTTTACATACCCCAGGCTGGCATGCGTACCCCAGGAATGGCTCAAATTCATGCAGCTACATACCAGACAAACCCACCCTGAGAGTCTGCATGTGCTATGCTGGACTGTCACACCATAGGCTGCAATCCAGTCCAGTGAGGGGTTACCACCTGCCCTGTAATCTTGGGTGCCTCATAATGCTTTGCTGTTGTAGCTCCCAACCTGGGCTTCTCACAACCAAATGATCAGCATGCAGGTCACACCTTGAGTGTCTGTGTGCTAGACAGCCCTGGTTCAGCAGCTCTGACCCCAGCAGCCTATCTGCAGTCCCACTCTGGCTTCCACCAGCCTTGTTTGCTACTTGCAGAGTGACCCCAATACACTCCCAGTCCTGAATTTTCCGAAAACCATGTGTTTTGCAATGTCCAGCCCTCTCCTGGACAGTACAAAGAAATAACATGGGTTTCTTTGTTCCTATAAAGACCCCCCAAAACACCACAGCTTATTAACTTAACTTAACTGGGGGTAAATACACCCTTCCCTTTACATAAAGCAATGAGTTGGTTTATGGTAAAAATGAAATACATTTATTAATCCTAGGTATATTTTGTTAAGTGACTTAAAGCATAAGGAATGAAAATAGTTACAAGTAAAATAAAAATACGCTTGTAAAGGTCTAAAACTTAATCTAGCAAGATAGTTCCTCTCACCAGTCCTCCTCCTTCCGATCCATGGCTGACTTTTCCTCAGTCAGGACCTTCTACAAAAGTATAAAGTGCTGGCTTCCCTTGTCATCGTAGGAGAAAGATCTTTGCCTAGGCAGTAATTTCTCATCTACATTCAATTCCAGAGGCTTCACACCCCCACCCCCTTGGCCCATCTTTCTCAGCTTGCAAGACCCCGGGCCTCTCTCTATCTACAGGTAGATGCTAAAGATGGCTTCTGTCCTTGACCTTGTTTCAAGAGTCAGGATGGCCTCATGCTGTTCTTCCCTTCCTGTGGGCCTCCCATCCCCCTGTATGATTTTTATGTAAATAGGTCTTCCATTGTTTCTGATTGCACCATGCTTAATTTACATAGGAGACAGGTAAATAGCTGTGTTTCCCCTCCCCCCCGTGGGAAATGTTCCTTCCTTTGTTTGACCACACACTTTAAAACATATCAGTGAGTGTTCATTATTCCTTCCATAGTGTAATACATTTTACAATTATATTAATCATCAGTGTGTCATTAGCTTTCAGAAAAGACCTCACTCTACACACTCTATAATACAGTAATATTGTATACAATCAGCTGATTCAGTTGCAAACCAAGCTTCTCTCTCCAGCTGGGTGTAGATGCCAGGCTGTCTTTTCCCCCCACTTGTCAGTGTGAGGTTTGCCTCCATTGCTGGTTAGCTCGACGGGTCTGTTTACTGCTTGAATGTAAATTGGTAAGCACACATTCCTTTATTTAGGATAGACCTGTTTTAACAACTCCCCCTGACATACCTGGTTCACGCACACTTCAGTTATAATTCCAGCATATATTCATCACTCTTTATACTGATCATGTACATATAGCACACGAGAATATTAATGATCAGTGAGTTTTTAAATGATACCTCAGAAGGCATATTTTGTATAAAGATTATTACAATAGTGTGTATGGTGGGAATACGGGATGCTTTTAGTGTCACATGGCCACGTATAGAACACAGTGTACATGCATCTACCCAGATCCACACTGCTGCTGTAGGCACACGAGTTAGCACTATCTCTACAGAGGTTGTATCTCAGGGTTGTTTGCATCACATGGAGACACTCTAGGCTAGCAACTGCTTGCCAGGTCGTGTTGGTACTATTCCCTGCCTTCACACATTTGCCGATGGCACTTCAAGATTAAATTGCCTCTCCCTTTTATATGTGCCAAAGTGCATCACAATCATGGATCAATTGGCTGAGGTGACCCTGCTCCTTATTGTGGGATAAATATTTATGCAATGAAGTATGCATTAGACAAGATGCTGAATGGCATTTTGGCAGAAATTTCTGACCTGTTGAAGGCAGGTGGCCTTGAGGGATGATGAAAATTCATTTGTCACACTGGACAGTTACGCTGAATTCTGCTATCACCACGCAATCCGTTATGGTGCACCATTGCTTCTGATGCAGGAGAGCTAGCCTGGTGTGGTAAAAAAAAACGTCATCCTGGAGACCTAGGACGGCCAGCAGTGGCTGCAGAGGTCCCACAGGAGGAAACAGACCCTCATGGAATTATGTGAGGCGCTTGCACCAATCCTCCAGCACCAGAACACTAGCTTGAGGGAAGCCATGCTGATTCAGATTTGATTTGCTATTGCCCGTGGAAGCTGGCTACCCCAGACAGCTATAGGTTCATTGGAAAGCCCACTGTTGGGGTCATGGTTGTAGAGGTATGTGAAGCAATTAACACTGTGGCTTACCCTTGGATGGTTGGCATAATAAATGTTCCAGAAATAATAGCTGGTTTTCAGAGGATGGGGTTCCCAAACTGTTCAGGGGCTATTGATGGTGCTCGTTTGCTTGCCACAAGCAGCAAGTATGTGTCCTGCAAGGTTTAGTGGACCATAGAGGCAGGTTTATGAATACTAATATGGAAATCATGGGAAAGGTTCATAATGACAGGATGCTGAGGAGATCAGGCTTGTATTTGAAGGGGGCAGCAGGGTTTTTGTTTCCCAGAAACAATGCAGTTATAATGGTATATTTGCGCCAACTGTTAGTTTGGGGGACCCCACATACTCACTCCGGCCTTGGCTCGTGAAACCATTATGGCCCCTGGAAAAGGGGAATTCAATTTCAAACTCAGTAGTTGCAGGATGGTGGTAAAATGCGGGTTTGGTAGGCTAAAGTCTTGTTGGCATTGTTTACAAACCCATCAGGTTGCCAGTGTTGCAAATGCTGTTTGTGTGATCATGTCCTGCTGCACACTGCATAACACTTGTGAAGGTGAATATTTCTATCCAAAGTGGGAGCCAGACAATTCAAATTTGCAAGCTCTGTAGAGGTAGCTGGATCCTACACACATGCATACTGGTCCTGAGTCCAGGCAGGCTAGACAAATTAGGGATGCAATATATTCACATCTCCTGGAGGGAGGCAGAGGATGACATCTGCCAAGTGCTTTACAGCCTTTGTGTGAAGATGCTTTAACTGTACATGACAGAAAATACAGACATACAAATGGGGCAAAATTGCCTTAAAAGGGTTTTGTTCTCTGATTTGTATTTGCTGAAGTTCTGTGTCCATTTATGCATGTCACACTGCACATCTATTTTAAAGGCAGTCATTACAGGGTACCAAGACTGTGTTTACACCTTGGGGTGAGGTTTCACTGTTGGCAGTTGTGACTCTGGTATGATGCATGCATTCATTGTTCAATGTGCTTATACTTGGCACTATTGATACCTGTATGTAACCCAGCCCATCTGCTGTGATTAACTGTCCTTAAGGTCTAGTTTGCACTTAAAAATTAGATCAACCGAGCTTCATTGCTCAGGCTGTTGAAAAATTTTGTGTCCTGAGAACCGTAGTTAGGTTGACCTGGTGTAGAAATAGCTATGGTGGATGGAAGAATTCTTCCATTGACCTAGCTACCACCTCTGGGAGAGATGGATTAACTACATTGACAGATGCCTCCTATGTCAAAGAAAGGAATTATCTACACTACGGTGTTACAGCAGCATAGATGTGCTGCTGAAGCAGCTTGCAGTGTAGAGCTGCCCTAAGTCTCGAGGTGGGTCTGCTGCCAGTGACAACTGAAGACACTGCAATACTGAATAGCTTGTCACTTTATATTTGCATCCCAGTTTACAACTGTATGGGGGAGTGCCACTTCGCACTATTTTATACAACACTTTTATGTGTCGCTTACTGGCTGCTATGGGTGGTTGGAATTTTATCTTCTACCCAGTGGGGTTCGAAGTACTTCACTGAATAATGCAATTAATGGCTGACTCGATCCCTTCCTCTCAGCTTCTCTGGAACCTGTTTACTGTGTGGGGTTTTTCTAGTGATGGCATCAAGTGCAGCCCTTGTCTGCCTGGATTTGTCTTAAGTGCCTGCCACAACTCACACCTGTTCAGAGATCCCTGTTGTCAGATCTACCTGCACACTTTCAAGACATGGGGAGGGATTGCTGGGTGGGAAGAATACATCTGTATTGAGCCAGTTGACCCATCATTCTCCCCAGTTGCAATTGCAATTAAAGGCTGTTTTGAGACCCCTCTTCGCAGGGCAGTTGCACAATGGATAAGGTGGTGGGGTTGTAACTTACCAGACTGGGGGGTCAGACCTGCTGAGGCACCCAGTCTCTCTTGAGGCTCATCATTGGGGGGCTTCTATGACCTTGGGGGGCCTCTGGGTACAGGTGCAGAATTGCCTCTTCCTTACTTTCCTGGTGTTCTGATAGTCCCTGCAGCCTCCTCCTCCTCCTAACAGTCCTGTTGGACAATTAGACCATCTGGGCAGGACATACTGAGCAGCACCTGGTCAAGCTCCTTGTAGCCTGATGCTAAGGGTTACTATGTTCCTGCAATCAGGGAGAAGAAATGATGCCACTTAGCATAATGAAACCACACTGCTCTCATCTCAGACTGTAGGTAGCAAGTTGCACATTTAATGGACCCTAATGAAAATGCCATCAAATAAAGAAATTTGAGACAATCAGTCTGCTAGTGGATTTTTCTATAAAACAGAGGTGAAATCCATCAGACAAATTATTGATTACCAATTATTCAGTCAGCTTTACCAAGAGATCATCTCAGTTACTGAAGCTCAGAATGTCATTGCTCCATTCTCCACCCCTTGGTACTACCGCTACTCAGTACTTTTCTCCCTCTCAAATCCTTAGGGCAGTTTCTCCTCAACCACAGCTACACTTTTATGTTAAAGCTGCTATTATCATTTACTTCTTTGTATTACAGGGATTCCTCGAAGTCCCAGCCACGATCGGGGCCCCATTGTGCTAGGTGCTGTACGTGCACATAATAAGAGACAAACCCTGCCCTGAAGTGCTTTAGTCATAACAGACAAAACAGACCCAGGGTTTCTCTGCCCCGCCCCCCGTTTTGCAGATCTCCTCCCAAAGGACACAGAGAATAAATGACTTGCCCCAGGTTACATGATAAGTCTGAGGGAACTGGGAAGAGAACCCACATCTGCTGAAGTCCAGTCCCTATGCAACAAGACCACACTTCTTTTTAAATGGCCTAATTCCCTGGCAAACAAAAAATCTAATGCATTGATCACCACTTCCTCCTCACAGAGAACTGTTATCTTATTACACTAATATAGGACAATGCAACTTTCTTTTGTATAGCATCTTCCCACAAAAGCTCTGTCACCCCAAGGAATACTGTGCAGAGTTAAGGAATGAATAAAAACTCAGGGAAGAAATGGTGGGGCTGAGGCAAAAGAGAAAAGAGTGGTTTTCAGCTGAGATTTGAAATGAAACGGAGACGGAATGAGGTGAAGAGATACAGGAAGGCTGTTTCATAACCCTTTCAGACAGGCACAAGTACACAACTCTGGGGCATGGGGAGCCAAGACCAAAGGGCAAGAGGCACTGAAAACAAGACCCCAGGTGCTGGGAGTGAGCGTGAGTTCTGTTATCTGCACCTTGTTCCGTCTTCCATCCAACGGGAGCAAATGTTTTAAATGAGAGGAGCGTCGCGTTCTCAGCAAACACCAGCCGCCTTTCAGAAGCTTTTCAATATGCCATTCTGCTCTCTTCCTAGAGCTGGATGTCTACGCAGGCCTGAGAGAAATAAGTGTGCCAGGTAGACGATGACTGGAGGAAAGCAAAGGTCAGCACAAGTGCACCCCAGTGCTAATTAGAACCAGCCTCACACCCTCTAGCAAATGCCAGCTCCTTGCCTGTACATCATTTGTGTGCTTGTTAGCATCTCATTTTGGAATCTTAGTGGTGCTTCAGAGGCTCCTTGCCTGAGCAGCGAGGGCTGTGAACAGAGCAACACCGGAGAGAGACAGCGTCAGTCACTGGTCTCAGGTGGCCAGCCATTTTTGTTATCCGACCGAGTTTTTGCTACTTTTTAGTCCTTGTGATTGAGCTCATAATGCCCTAATTAATTATTATTAGGAATGCACTGCAAACTAATTGAATATTCTGCTGCAGACACTTACAAACTACAGCTGATTTATTACTGATTGGTGTTTCTGAAGGAAAACAAATCAGTTTATCTACCAGATCTCAACATACTGTTACAGAAGACTGTAAGTGATGGAGCAGTGTGGACCAGCCACGCCGAGAGTTTATAGCGACTCGTGGGTTACCTCCCTAGCTGAAGATGCTGATGTGAGGGTGATTGTGTGCTGGCTCCTGAATAACACCAAGTCCCATCGGCTGACCGTACCGTCGGAATATCTGTTAGCCCTAAACATCCAACACAACTATAGGAAAGTGAGTTGCATTCCATTGTGCTCACTGAATCCTTGCCCAAATTGTGAATTCTGTACTGCCTACAGAATCCTTTACTGCTGGTGATGCTGTTAGAGGCTTGGCAATCAGATCCCAGGTGGAGTTTGCAGGACCACTAGTTAAAGTTAAAAAAAAAGTCATCTTTTTCTTGTAAAAAATTGAGCAAGTTGCATCTGAAAGCTGTAGGGGGTGGGATTTAAACAAAGAATCCCATGTTGTTTTAACAATAATTTTCAGGGTGTAGCTGTGGGTGAACCATGCCTGCGTACATACGGATGGAGTGGGTTGTCCATGAGGATCAAACTCTGGTCCTTTAGCACTGAAAGCGCAAGCCCTCCCTCAGAGAGCTCCTTTAGCTGTGAGTCACCAGAAGGTTGTAACACTTGCTGAGGCCAGCCATTAGTGGGTGACATAGTCACATTTCACAGTGACTTATTTCTGATGGTCTCCATGAGATCCTGGGATTGACACAATTGCAATAAACATTTTCATTGCACTGTGTAGCACCTTTCATCTGGGGATCTCAAAGTGATCTACAAACAGCAATAAATTAAACCTCATACAGCTCTTCTGAGTCTGTCTAGCTTTCCTTTACTTAACTAAACCACTCTGCTGGAATGAGTGGAGTTACTCCAAGTTTACACTGACATGACTGCAACCTGAATTTGTCCTGGTGCCTTTTCTATTGTTTGCAGATACATGTCTTCTCTGTGGCCATAGGGCTGTTGGAATGCCTGTCATAAGCTCTGTGTGGATATTAACGTAACTCTCTCGTTCTGCAGACAGAATATAAATCTGTCCTTGACTGTACTGAGAGTAATGGTGAGCCATGGTCTGTAACTGAAGAACCCAGTGGGAATGGCATTAATTTCATTTGAGGTGGCTGGATAATAGCAGTGGCTCAGTAGTAGAGCAGCTCGGTAGAATGTTTCTCATTCAGGAAGCCTGTGACATCATAGTTTATTTCTGGCATTTCCAGATTGTGCCCGGCAGATGTGCAAAGTGGGAGGAGGGGCAAGTGCAAAGAACTTCCCCGTTTGCACCCTCTGTGGAAGAGAGAGAGCCACAGCTGCAGTCCCCATGAACACCTGAGTGCAAAAACTGCCCTCAGCTAACACTACTGGCCTCCCCAAAAGGGGTGGAAGGGTAGAGGAGGACAAGCATGGCCCTGCCTCTCCCACTATACTAGAGCTGGCTAGCTGCAGATTGTAGTGTCGCAGGAGGTGCTCTCTCTCCCCATGCTACTCTCTCTCATAAGGTCTCCTGGAGCTCCCACTAGGGCATTGTGGCATTACAATGCCCCCAACACGGGGCCGTGTGTCTGTAAAGCACACTGGAGCCTTCACTCAAAAGAATCTTTGGCAACCAGTTGTTACCACACCCTTGTTTTCCCATCACTTTTGTTGCCTCCTGAGCCTCTGAGTTTCCCCGCCAGGAGAGGCTGCTGCTAGAAGTGGGTGTGAAGTGTAAACACACACGTGTATGAGGGTGAAGGGGCATAGCAAGGGCATCCATGGGCCAGCTGGAATAAATAGAGGTATATGTGCAGGAGAGGGGTGAGTCTGGCAGAGATGGGCGTGTCATGGCATGGAGGAGGGATATGTGCAGGAGAGGGGTGAGTCTGGCAGAGATGGGCGTGTCATGGCATGGAGGAGGGATATGTGCAGGAGAGGGGTGAGTCTGGAAGAGATGGGCGTGTCATGGCATGGAGGAGGGATATGTGCAGGAGAAGGGTGAGTCTGGCAGAGATGGGTGTGTCATGGCATGGAGGAGGGATATGTGCAGGAGAGGGGGAGGTGTGAGAAAGAAGCATGTACTTAGGAGAGAGAAGGGGGATGAGTGTGCGGGGAGAGGGGATGTGATAAGGGGTATGTGGGGGTCAGAAGGAGGCGTGAAGGATGGGATGGGTGATTGTGAATAAGACAGACGTTTGTAGGGGCTAGAAGAATGTAAAAGGGGTGGGGTGTGCGTGGACTGGCTGGTATATGTGAGAGTGGGCTGACAGTGAGAGGCCTGTGTAGGGGAGGGAGGGTATATGTACAAAAGGGTGGGTTTGAGAATGTGAGGAGTGTATAGGAGAGAGGGGGTGTGAAAGGTATTGCAAGTTGAGAGGGCCTATATAAGGGTTAGCTGTGTGTGTCTGCCTTACCTGAGATAACAAAATGTGCTTTGAAACCCTATGCAATGATCTCTCCCTTCAAAAAGAACTGAAAGGTTTGGGGAAATAAAAGGCAAGAAAAGACTCTGGCAGGGGAAATGCATCATGCTCACGGGTTTGACAAAGCTTGAAAGGAAGCGCAGGCTTGACAATAGTATTAATCAGCCAGTGCCAAGCCCTGTTGCAGATCCATTCCAAGTGGAGCTGAAATGGTTAGCACTCCGCCATGAGCAGCTGGTCTCTGACAGAGGGGGAAAGGGTAATCTGATTCTGTTAGCCTGGCTCCCAAAGCACAGGAGTGAATTGGAGACAGGGCTGAAACCAGGCCAGCATTGGCAGACCGCTGGACTGGATGGAATAAGAGGTATTTTCTGTCATTCACTCCAATGATCCTATGAATCTGTGATTTCATTCACCCAGCATAAAGCCAAGAGTGTTTATATCTGAGACCCTTAATGTGCCATCCTCTACAGGGAATGATGCTGCTTCCTTGGAGCTTTTATAGCCTCGATCTTATTTAGGGAGAGTAAAAAAAAAGATGTAGGGAGGGAAACGGCTGTGTTATAGTCGGATGGGAAGCCTGACTTTTTTCAGATTTAGGTGCCTATATTTGGTGCCCACATCCCACGTGAAATTCCCAGCTGGAAAGTTGGTCTGGGATCTGGGGACTAAGGGCTGCTGTTCTGGCTCATAGGGATCTCTTCACTCCACTCCAAATTCTCACTGATGTGAGAGTAAAAAATGGCTTATTTTTCTCTTCAGTTGGGTGGGAGAGGGCCACCTCCTAGCTTCATCACACTACAGTGATGGGAGCCCTATACTAGGAAGGCAGGTAGAGAGACTTCTCATTCTTTAATGCTCATTCACAAAGGCCTTGCATGACTCCCCTGAAACCTGAGAGGGGGTTGCTTGAGTGCCCCTTGCTAGGGACACTGAGGAGTTTGTTGCCTATTCTATGAGGTTCTGGTGAGGCAAAGGATGAGTAGAAGGTTAAACCAACAGAAGGCATTTTATTGGGCCATCATAACAGCTGTTAATGAGACTCTAAGGGGCTTACAAGAAACTCTCTCATTCATCCTCTCTTTATTCCCAGGACCATTTATCTTCTCTTCCTCTTACTGCCTTTTCCCTTGCAAGGAGCGCTACCTCACTCTGAACGCTGCTTAGTCACACAGGTACTCATTGATTCAGCAGGAGGGATACAGGAAACTCTCCCCTCTTGGAGCTGTATGTGTTGCCTCTACTGTATTTTCAGCCCCTGCTGGACTGACCCCTTCCCCCCTTCTCTTAATTACACTTCTGGTGCCTTATGCAACTCCTTTCCCATGAGAATCGGAAACATTAAATTAAATTTACAAACATTAAACTAACCTCCAACTACTCTAGGGAGGTAGTTGGGTATCATTTAGAGCTGCACGGAAATCGTTTCCCCACCCTTTGAGTATTAGAGAGTTCAAAAATTTGTACTGTCCCAAATCAGAATGAAAAGTCAAAATCTCAAAAATGTTCAGGAATTGGAAAACCAAAAACATTTTTAGTTTGGGTCAACCAGAATGTTTAGTTCGGAGCATTTCAAAGTGTCTCATTTTTATTTCAACCTTTTTGCTTTTATTTAACCCCTTTTCAGTATAATTAGCTGAAATTTTTAATTGAAAAGTTATTTTGAGTCAGAAAGCTGGAATTTTTCCTTTTGAAAATGTCAAAGCAAAACACTGACCATTTCAAACGTGTTTTTCAATTATTTTTTTTAATTTCAAAACTGCCCCTGTTTCACAACAGTTTTGGTTTCAGCAAATTGGCAATTTCTGACAGGAAATTTGTCAAAATGTTCCCAGCCAGCTCTAGTATCATTATTCCCTATGTCACAAGTGGGTAAACTGAGGCACAGAGGGGTTCAAGTGACATATTCCAGACAGCAAATATGTGACAGAGCTGAGAATAGAACCCACGAGTGCTGATTCCTGGTCCCTGCACAAGGCCTTGCTCTCTTACTTCTATACCATTCTCGGCTCTGCCAAACGAGGGGTTAGAGCAAGTGGAAAGAGAAGGAAGGATTTTGGTGAATGAAGCAGTGCTATAACTTAGCTGGGCTGGCACAAATGCGAGACCGAGCTGTCAGAAAACTACATGGTCACTTCCCCTTCGGTCAGGGCTGACTGTGCTGGCAGGACTAACATGGCCATAATTTCAGTGCTGTCACCTGCTTTCTTCCATATTTGTGCTTACCAGATAGACAAGCCCAGTTTAAAAGAAAAATTCTGGTTTGCTCCCAAACCTACAATAAATAAGAGCCAGAGTCCAATCTAAATCTTCCCATGCTCTCCGGTAGAAGAAGGAGGGATATGTTATTAATAAAGTCCATGTTTTATTTCTATGGTCTATTATTTAACTCACAAGGGGGTGACAAAGATAGGCGGTCCCCTGAAAACAGAGGACTTAAGGTGTGTGTCTCCCTCTCTCTCTGCTGTGTATTTGTCATCCAAAGACTTCAAAATCCCAATGTGCCCTCCTGGATGTCTCTGGGCTAGAGTATATGTGGTACTGCTGCCTATACAGGAAGGTAAGGGGCAGTGAGAACTCCCACTCCAGCCCCTGTGTGGGTGCGCAGAGGTATGGAGTGCTATGCACCTGCTTAACCTCCTGCTGAAGCAGGTGGGTGGAGGATAAGCTGTGCCTTTCCAGTGCATCAACCAGCTGAGCCAATGTGGCGAGGAGGTAATCATGTAAACCACAGCAAATGTTTCCCTCTAGAGCAAGGAGTGAACAGGGAGGGAACTGTCTCCTATGGCCACAGTTCCTTCCCCACAATGCTCCTGGGGTGATGCAGCCAACCATTGCCCCCTCACTATGGACTGTGTCCTAGGGACTTCATATGGATTCACATCTGTGTCTCATGGAAGTCTTTTAAAGACTCTTGAAATTTTTGATGCAAATTATTTATTTACAATAAAGCTTTCAGAAAACCGAGGAGACTGTTTAAAGTGGCAGCTGCAGCCACCCAATAGTACTGTGCTGTCATGCCCGACACGCCTCTGAGACTTTAAGTGACTTAAATATGCCATAGGACCCTGACGTTCTTTTCAGAGCCTTGTCACTTCATTCACTGTGCAGTGGTGGGGGAGGAAGGAAGTTAAAAGAGGCTTAGGAAGGATGATATGCCACAGCCCTCCACTGCTTGTATTTCTAGTCCCTTTAGCTGTATGCTGCTATATCCGCTTCACCTCAAAGCTACCCCACAGCCCAAAGTTCCTGCTGGGTTTCTAGTCCATGACAGCATCCCAGCTGCTGATATTGCATGAGGGGTGGTTGTTTCCATATCCTTGGCGGCTCAGTCTGCCAGGGCATCCTTGGAACACAACAAGTGCTCTTTATTGGATAGCTCTTGCACTGTTCTGGCTCTTCTTCTGGCAAATACTTGACTCCCGATTCCCAGTCCTCCCTGGACACTCCAACTTGCATGTCAAGTGCAGCTCCCCAAACTGCTTCAGGTTTGGGATCCAAATGGTGAATTATTAGTCACATATTTGTCTAGAGCCGAGAGTGTGGAAGGCATTTAACAGGCAGGCGCAGCGGCATATGGGCCAGATGCTGATTTCAGTTACATGGGTTTAAAAATGTAGTACTCAATTGACTCCTTGGAGCCATCCCCTCTAGGGGACTCACAATCTTGCCCTTCACCTTGTCTTCTCTGCTTCACTTTTCCCTGCTGTCTCTATTCTAGCCTGTATGACTCTACTGTGGAATGTTTCAACTCCCTCTGAAAAGTAATGGATTCTGATTACAATTTTCCTAGAGAGTGAAGATTAAAATATATGGTGTGTCAAATCATATATTTTAACTGTCATGTAAATGGTACAATTTTGTAATATCCTTTTATATTTTATAATATTATCATTCATTTTATCTACTGTGCCATAAATTTCAGGCACCTGCTGTCTAGGATGTATTATACTAGAGGGGCTCTTCCTGGGACAACTTCTGGGTTATTTCCACCCTCTCTTCAGAAATCAGAATGCAAGACTTTGGCTGCTGCTTGAATTACCTAGGATGACTGGGGAAAACCACAGGAGTAGACTATTGATTTTTACATGTTGCCAATGCCAATATGGGCATGTAGGCTGGATCTGCAAGAGTCTGGGTACATGTGGTAGATGAAATATTGCCCCTGTCTTAGATTACCAGGTATTACAGGTACACTCAATTTCACCTTCTCCCCAAGTTCCAGACATGGTGTATTCTGTGCCTCAAAGCAGTTAAGTCCTGATTATTCAGTCTGATGGGCCAGTTCAACTCAACTCATATAAGGTCTAATTCAGCCTGTGGAACTTCCTCCTTATGCCTGTGTGTGTGTGTGTGTGGGGGGGGTGTCTCTACTTGGAGGAACTCCCAGGACCGGGTCCAAATGCTAACACTTTCAAGCCTAGGTGCCTAAATCCATGCTTAGATAAAAGTGATCTGATTTTTCAGAGGTGCTGATCCCATGGACTTACCCTGCTGAAGTCAGTGGTATTGATTTTAGCTAACTCCTGCTGTAACTCAGAGCAGAAATAGGCTCTTGGAGCCTGATTGTGTTAATTACACTGTGGCTTGTGCCAAATCAGAATGGGAGCATTATAAGCCCACTTTGCTCAGGTGTAAGTGACTGTGCAAGACAGGGAAGAATCCGCTCTACTGGGACCGGTATGGGGCTTCAGTGCCTTGCAGGGGAATTGGTGGGGGGTTGTGCTTCAGAAGGCACAATGCCCCCCTGAGTGTTGGAAGGAGCACTCACACTGCGCTATCCCTCGGAATGGATGGTGCCATGTGTCCCCCCTCCCGCGGACATTCAACTCTGTAGGCTAGTGTAGGAGCAGAGCTATGGGTCAATATGCAGCCCTAGAAATGCAGAGGGAGCAATCCCTGCTCTTCCTGAGCACAAGGACTGTGGTTGTATCTAGCCTTTGCATTGGCTCCTAAAGTCTGCTATTCCAGCATATTCACACAAGGCTCATGGCCAATCTTGCCACTGATGTATTCATCAATAGCCCCTATTAATGTGGTGTGTGTGCGCACATGCACACACACACACACCCCTCTCTTTTAAGGTCAGTTGTCTTAGGAATGTGCAAACCAATTCAGATGCAATAAACAGCCCTTCAACCCAAACTCAAATCAAACCTCAAATGTTTCAAGTTTCCAAAACTCAGGTTATTTTCTCTGTATTTGAAATAAGTTTTGTGCTTCTCGATTTCATCTGGGACCTGAAATGCCAAGAAAAATCTCCCCCTGGAGTATTTTTGACACATCCAAGCCCAGTTTCCCTCACTATAGATCAGTTTCCATGATCCATACAAAGCTTGACCTCTCTCTTGTGCCAACAAGTGTGAACTGTGGGGGGGTTTTGTGGTGTAGACAGCTTTCCCCCCGGGAACATGCCTGAAAACCACCTGTTCTGCAGAGGCAGTTGGCTGAGGGCAACAACTTTCAATGACTGCTAACCTGGGCTGGATTCAGTTCAGTGACCTAGAGGGAGAAGGTTCTGTCTTGTATTCCCACTTCATGGGCCATCCAGTGCTCCATAATTGCACTGTGATTCTGGCCATATTTATCTGTCTTCCAAGAACTCATAAAAATTTATCCTTTTTCTTCCACACAACATTTTATGATCAGCCGTGCTGCTTTTCTGTGGGCTTCAAATTCGTATTTAGACTATTATTCACCGAGCTGAAAAATAAATATCCAAATTAAAGTGTTTAGTTGATTTTTAAACGCATGCCCTGGGAGAGTTCTTCATTTACTGAAATCTGGCCTGAAGGAAAATAGAACTCTGGGACTCCAATATAGTCTCTGTGGGCAGGTGAGCTTTAGACAGCACAAAGATTTAACTACAGAATCTAACGTACTGGTGCTTTTTATCATATCAGGAGCAATATTTTTATAACCAGCTCCAGAATTTTACTTTCAAAGTCAATGCAGCTAGTTTTAAATTGGTTAAGTTAAGCAGCTGTGGGGAATAGGCACTAATGAATGTCTAAGGCTAGGTCTACACTACCCGCCTGAATCGGCGGGTAGAAATCGACCTCTCGGGGATCGATTTATCGCGTCCCGTCGGGACGCGACAATCGATCCCCGAATCGACGCTCTTACTCCACCAGCGAAGGTGGGAGTAAGCGCCGTCGACTGGGAGCCGCGGAGGTCGATTTTGCCGCCGTCCTCACAGCGGGGTAAGTCGGCTGCGATACGTCGAATTCAGCTACGCTATTCGCGTAGCTGAATTTGCATATCTTAAATCGACCCACCCCTTGAGTGAAGACGTACCCTAATACAGATTTCATATAGTTTAGACATGGCTTAGTTAAAGAACATGTAAATATCTATCACTATACACACACACACTGCAAAGGGGAAGAAAAAAACATCTGAGTAGACAAGTATCTATAATAAAGTCAAGTTCCTAGCTTAAGAGTAAGACATCTGGAGACACCAAAAAAGGATTAGCTTTGCAAGACTTCTCCCTTCCTCCCCAGATACTGTTCTTGCAACGTCGTAGTACCAAGGTACATTGGATGCCTTGCCTGGGAAGGGACCAGTCCTTCTGCTAGCTTGATCAGAGATGGCTTACTTTACCCACAGAGGAATTTTTTTTAAAAAGGCTTCAAAACTAGGAAAATGTTGAATTTTTTAAAAATGCATTTCACTGGCCTCACATCACAGAATTTGTGGAAGGCAATCTGGCTCCTGATGAGTTGTCATTAGTCTTGCTCTTCTTGTGTACGGTGGTGGTGCAGGTGGGGGCATGTCTGGGGAAAAAAGGGCTATTGCATTGCGGCTAATGGTGAGTAAAACATGAGTGAAACGGTCCTTATCCCCCTCCACCCATGCTCCGGGTCCCTGTTTCGGCAACGTGAAGGAAGTCACTATATAGAAACCTTCTGGAGACCAGACCTGATTTGCAGTAGAAGTGAAGTCTAGAGTGGGGAAGCTGGAAACATGGCAGCATACAGAAGGAGGGGCATAGTGACCACCAGTGATAATGTGAGACATGGTTCTCATTGCCCCTCAGAGGCTGAGGGGGATGGCTCTTTATGATGTATCCCTGCTCATAAAGTGGAAGTGCAACCTCATTCAGTAGCTTTGGGAACCATGGTATTAAATTTATGAATGGTTTATGTATGACTGTGTTCTATTGCATGGGGGAGGGTTACCACAACTCCTCCAGGAACCACAAACAGTAGGAGGTGAGTACAGCTGATCACTGAGAGATACCACCCCCAAACAGTTTGCATATGCTGGCTTAAGCTGAGTTTTCCAGAGACTCAAGCAAAGAAAGGGCTTTTGGTATAAGAAGCTGAACCTGAATTTCACACAGGGTCTTCCTTTTGATTCAGCAAAGAGACAGGACCTTTGGAACCTTACTTCAGGTTTGGAAAGACATTGGCCTCCCAGCACCCCATAAGACTAATGGGAGACTTCTGGTACCATTAGTGTGCATATCTGTGTAGTATCAGAGGGGTAGCCGTGTTAGTCTGAGTCTGTAAAAAGCAACAGAGGGTCCTGTGGCACCTTTAAGACTAACAGAAGTATTGGGAGCATAAGCTTTCGTGGGTAAGAACCTCACTTCTTCAGATGCAAGACATATCTGTGTAAGAGCTGGCACCTATGCTGTGCTTTTTCTCCAAAGGCTGTGATAGTGGTAACTTGTCATTTCTGTCAGACACTGGTCATAGCCCTCAGAGAAAACACAGCACAGGTGCGGGTTGCTGGGCAGACTGGCTTGCTGGGGCGATGTCACAGTGTAAATCAGGTGGCTGTGCAGCCTTAAAAATCCCCAGTCAGAAGGGAGTGGTTCACAGATCTCTGGTTGGCTGAGACCTGACTGGGCACTCCTGGAGTGGACCACAGATAGGGGGGATGGATAAACTGGAGGTTTGGACTGAGTCTTGCTTTGAGAGTGAATGTCACCCTGGCACACTGGGGCCAGCAAAAGGCCTGTGGATCACTTGTGACACACTTTAGCCATACTCTGAGGGTTTAATACGATAGACTACTACCGTATGATGCTAAGTTGATGCACCGGAGTGAATTTCATCCTGACTTTGTTTGGATCGTAGATTGAGAATACAACTTGTACAGAGGTCAGCAGGGGGATTTGATCACCCCATGCATCAAAATGAATGCAAAAAATTGCATAAGTCCCAAGCAATGTTCCCTCTCATTTTTCCTATCCATGTGCAGAATGAATTTTGCTATGTGCACCAATATGGAGGTGATGTGTGGTGGGGGTGGGACCGAGTGGTTTGGAGTGTGGGAGGGGGCTCAGAGCTGGGGCAGGGGGGTGGAGTACAAGGGGGTGATGGCTCCAGCTGGGGGTGCAGGCTCTGGGGTGGGGCCGGGGATGAGAGGTTTGAGGTACAGGCTGCAGCGGAGAGAGAATACTCTCCCCAACCCTTCCCCAGCCCCAGAGCTGCTGCGACAGGGAGAGTCCTCTCTCCCCACTGCAACCCCGGAGCTGGGGCACTTAAGTGCGCAGCCCTTGGTAGCCTCCTGCGTGGCTGCACAAGCATGCACCTTACAGGGAACTTAGGTCCCAAGGGAATCAAAACTAGAGAGCTTAGCTCAGATCTGGGTTTTGTTTGTTTTTCTTGTGTGTATTCAAATGTTCTCAATTTCAGAACTCCTCTGAATGCTCTTGCCTGCTTTGTTATACAGTGTAACCCTGTCTCGGGGTGTCGGGAACACTGAGCATGATAGGTTAGCTTTGTAAATAGGTTAGCTTTGTATACTCCACAGTGGAGTATAATGTAGCTGGGATTTTTATGAGGCTACCTGTTTATATAAACACATTGGGATCTTTGTTGCTTTTCACCTCAGATCTTATGCTACTCCTTCCTCAGAGAGGAGCTCACAGCCTGGCCAGCAGCTCATGCCAATACAGGAGACAAGGAAAAGGGGATGGGGCTGTATCTGTTGTATAGCACTATGAGCTATACTATATAAGACATTACTACTAGGTTTTTCTTATTTGGAACCATTCTTTAGATGAATGGTAATAGGGAGCAAGAAACAAAATGTGCCTCATGGCGAGTGCACTCCAAGTTTCTCAAAGCTGGTGGAAATTGGAGGCCACCAGACAGCATCTGAGCTTTGGATTTTCTTGCTACGTCGATCCCAGCAGTAGAGCATGTGAACCTTTGTCAGAGGTGGGCCCAAACCCCCCCAACAAGCCTTGTGTGAGTCTAAGGCGCTAATTCTGAGCTCACTTGTGTAAATCAGGCATAACTCTACTGAAGTCAGAGGAGTTAAAGTGGTGTGAGGAGACAGGCATGATGTATGCAACTGTGATAGAATATATACCCCACACTGGCACTGAAAGGGTTAACTGAAGCTAGCGAGCTCAATTAAGGCAGCTGGTTGCACCTGGAGGAAGGGCCAGGCCTGAGTGAAGATGAAACCCAGCTGGGGGAGGAGCTTGGTGAGGATAGAGGGAAGAAGCCCATTTGAGAGGGGGGCTGCAGAGACTGAGGAGAGGGCAGTCTGTTTCTGGTTGCTAGACAGTGAAGGAAGGACAGGCCTAGAGAGAGAGAGGGAGGTGTATAGTAAAATGAAGGCGGAGCTGTGGGAAAGGGCCTGATGAAGGACAAGGGAGGCAGCAAGAAGTATGAGGGAGAAGATCTTAACTGTTCACCACAGAGTCCCTGGAACCTGGGGGTGGGGGTGGGGGTGAGGTGGAGGGCTTGGTTCCCCTTGTCTGTCTATCGGGAAAGGTGGTGTGGAAACAGCCTGGTACAGGGAGGAGAAGGGTTATTGACTCTGGACCTGGGACTCCAGGGAGAAAGCCCTGGGAGGTGTTGCTCTGTACAAGAGCAGGAGGACAACACCCCTTCCCAGGCTCTGCAGGGAAGAGTCTGTGGAGTGAGTTCAGGTAGAGGCAAAAAGTTATGTATGTTTGACTCTTTGTTTGCCCTGGAAGGGGAGAGGTTTCAAAGTGTCCTAGCTGGGGGGTGCGAAGTCACGAGAAGAAAGACCACTGCAGGGCCAGAGTAGCTGTTGGCTGGGGGGTCTAGCTGAGGATGTAGCTGTTCTGCCTGCAGTGAGTCCACTCTTCTACAGAAACAAAGCCAATTTCTGCCCTCCTGCTGAAGCAATGGAAGCTGCACGTTCTTCTGGAAAGGTAGAAATGGGGTCAAAATACACCCATGGAACCCAGGGCAGATCTCCTGGTATAGTACTGGCCTGGGGCTATAGCACCGAGTTTGAAAAATAAAGGAAAAACGGAGCCAGCTGTGACCTTTCCCACCACACCCCTACGTCAGAGGTAAAGAACTGGCTTTATGCCATGCAGGGATTTCCCTACACTGGGGAGCTCCCCATCTGGTTGATAAGTCCAGCTTTCAAGCCACGAGCAGCACAAAGAGGATCCAGCATTTAACCTTCATTGTGGTCACTTGCATGAGTAACAACCACTCATATGAGCAAAGCTAGAAAAATCAGTCCCTAATTCTCCAGCATCTGCCTTTCTGAGGATAAAAAAGTAAAGGGAAAACAATAAGAGCAGAGACCTGGTGGTAAATCATTTCAGCTCTTCCCCTACATGTATTTTATTTTTTTTTTTTTTACTGGATCATTCCCTCAAGCTCCCTTGTTCCATGCTGTGTCGTTTATCAACTCATATGCCCAGCAGCAACATTTGAAATAAAGGTACAACCATCTTTCTTGAATGGCCATTTGTCAGCCTTGAAGATGGCTTCCGGGGCCTAGATCCTTGGGGTAGTTTGTCCTGATCTGTACTTGTTACAATAAACATTAAAGAATGTCACACTAGTAGATGTCTCAATTTGCATAAGTTCAGAGAAAATAAAAAAGGACCCTTGTATGAACACTTCTGCTGCAATTGACAAGGCAATTGCTTGGTGTATTAAATAAGGTTGCAGTAGACTGTGTTGGAGAAACTGAATGCACTAGTTTCCAAACAGCAATTAAGAAAAAAAAATAGAGAGCTAGTGGTTACCCAGCTGCTAAATACTATCCAGGGGTTATTGACTATCTGATTAGAATGAAATGGAGCTGAAATGCAATTGATTCAGGAATAAACAATGCATCTATTTAGTGGCAATGGGTGCAGAAAGCACAAATGGTGAACCAGTCCCTGATCAATTTCTCAGAGGTTTTTATAGTAATGGCTCACACTGTACCTTCCCTTCCCTCCCCCCAGCTGCCAAATTCACCACCCTAGTCAACTCTTCCACAATCAAATGTTCTGCTTACAGTACAGAAAGTCATTTTCCTAAAATACTGAACAAGGACTCTTCTTAGCATACAAAAAACAGTATTAGTCTTAAAGCTAATCTGGTTTACTCTCTCTGACCCACCTTAGGGCTACTGGCCATGGTAGTACCTTCCTTCCACAGTACATATACCCTCTCCTATTCCCCCTTTCTTCTACATAAACAATCTCAAACAAAGAATATTAATAAATTGTAGATCCAGATAAATCACTGACTTCCTTACCTCTCATCCAGATCTGCCTGCTCATCATCTGGCCTTGATTTATTTGGATTATCAAATCCAGCAGGTGTGGAGTCCTATTCCATAGGTTTGGGACTCTTCTCAACAGGATTATCTCCCTTCATTAAGGCTATAGCATGATCACCATTGCTATTATGATCATATGATAATCCAACTGAGTTTGGAACCATCTGATGATGCCTCCTCTTTCTTCCATACTGAATACTTGATCAGTCTTCAAGATGCAGCTACATCCAATGACAGTAGCTGGTGTTGCCCAATATTTTTCCTCACCCAATCTTATCAGGAGTGGGTCTCCTGTTTTCAGTTTGGGTCTGCTTTGGGCTGCAGGCTGATGGTTAAAGAAGAAGGAATAAAGCGTCCTAGACTTGAACTTTTTCAGCATCACATCTGTTAAGAATGGCCACTTAGTATGAAGATTTTATTTTTAAGTTTGGTGACGTTATTCTGATTTGTTGGCTTGTAAGTATCTGAGCTTGGTTTATCCTGGTAACTGGAAAAAGTGGCACGTATGTTATAACTCAACATAACTGGCATGGAGTTTTTTTTGTTAGAGTTCTCTTAACAATCCATATTGCTCTCTCCACCTGTCCATTCTCTTGTGGGTGGTGGGGCAGGAGGTAATATGCTTGAAATCAAACTGCATCGCAAAAGTTTGGAATTCAGAGCTGGCAAACTGTTCCTCATTGCCAGTGATTTTCTTCCAGAATACCAAAATGAGAGAAGACATCTTGCCAACTTCAACCTGTTGGCTTGTGAGTTTAGTGAGAGGGAGAATGTCTATAAATCTAGAAATATATCCTGATCCATAAACAAACAAACAAACAAAAAAAACCCCAAGCATACATTTTGGAAAACAGTAACTCAGAAAATATCTTAGGGGCCCATGGTGGATAACCAGCTGAACATGAATTCTGTGTGGGATGTGATGACTAAGAGAGCAAAAATGATCCACGGGTGTATAAATAGGGGAATATGGAATATCAGAAGTGTATGTACCACTGTGCATGATATTAGTGAGACTGTTACTGGACAGTGTGTCCATTTTTGGGGCCCACACTTCAAACCGGAATTTGACACATTGGAAAGGGTTAATAAAAGAGCTGCAAGAATGACTCAAGGTCTAGAAAACTAGATTTACAGAGATTGAGTTCCTTTTGTCTCTCAATTTAGCTTATCCAAGAGAAGGTTTAAGAGGTGACTTGAACATGGGCCACATGGGTTGGATTAGAAGACCTAAGCGGGAGTCGATTTCTGATGGATTAAAAGACCCCTGCACTCTCTGTCAAAGATGTAACAAGATTCTATGGCTGTAAACTGAAATTTGTTTATATATGTATATATAATAAAATAGTTAAACATTGGAACAACTTACTTAGGGGCGCGATGGATTCTCCATTACCATCACTGCAGTCTTTAAATCAAGAGGGGGATATCTTTGTAAAATATATATGTTGTAGCTCAACCACAAGTGATGGGCTTGATACAAGAACTACTTGGTGAAATTACATAGCATGTGTTATGCAGGAGGTTGGATTAGAAGATCATAATGGTCCCTTTTGGCCTTGAAATCTATTAATATAAGAACTGGAGTCAAAGGAATTGCATTAACTGAATTTGTTTAGCCTGAAATGTGATCTCCATGGACTCTTCTGAGATCAAACATTGTCATATGGGCTAAGAATTCATTGAGACAGAAAGAAATGCCTGTGTCTGGGATTTTGGAAACTGCTTTCGATTCGTTAGATTGATGTGCAACCACACCCCTTCTGTGTACTTAAGAGAGAAGTACAGGGGCATCTTTAACATGTTCAGGATCTTAAAGTCTGCACTGTTTATTCAAGGGACTCCATCTTCACCTGTGAACTCTGGGGGAATTTTCTGACACATCCAGGCCACAACAGTACCGATGAGAACATCAGGCTAATCACCATGGTGGTATCTGAATGACTGGCCACCTCTGGGATTTAAAATGTAAGATTCCTGTTCTCCCTTTCCTTGTGTGCTAGTTCATCCCCACTCTGTGTTCTCTCTTTCCTATCCTCCTTTTGTGGCTTTTGTCAAACTGATTTCAAGAAGTGGCCAGTTTTGGAATCCACTGAGCTTCATGATACCATTAACATGAGCAGCTGAGGCAGGAGCAAGCTTTGCTTCAGCATGAAGGAAAAGCAGAGAGCGGAGGCCAGAGCAAGCCAGGCAGAAATTGGCTCAGACTGAAGGTGGGAACAGGGCAGTTAAAGTGCCCCTGTCTGTAGCACATGAATGATCACAATGCTGAGCTATTAACTATTTTTTCTCCTTTTTCCCTTATGTGCATTTTGTCAAGTTTGTCTTAAGAGCAGGAATAACCTTAGCAAAAATCACTGAGCCAAAATCCATCAGTAGACAACTCTTTGGATCTGCCTCTTGTTTACTCAAAGTTCCTTTTACACAGCTGTGGCAGCCTATAGGGGCCTTAAAATAGGCTAAAATCTATTTTGCATCTTTAAGACCCCCTTTGCACTCATAGAGCAATGTAAATGGGCCTCAGTGTAAAGGAGAATCAGCTCCTTTATTTTCCCAAGAAAAACTTTTGGTACCATTCAGGGACCTTTAAGCAACATCATTCCCTCTGAAGGGCTTTCCTGGATGTAAATGGAAGAAAAGGGAGCTTTCACAAACCGAATAACCATTTAACTTTGAATTCCAAGTATCATTATGTTTCTGTCTGGCTTGTTTTTCATGTATGTTTAATAAATGTCAAGGATTTCTGTGATGTGGTGGCTACGGTACAAGCAGGCCGGAGTCCTGTTTCACAAACCTTGAACCACAATTAACTGTTCAATGTTGTCAGATCAAAAGGAAGCTTTATAACACCTTTGATCCCAAACCTTTTCATCATAACACTACCAGGCACCAATGTCCCTTTTTATTAAACAAGTCCAGCGCTATTCTTCTCTAAGGCCTATTGGGTAATGCTGTGGATATAAGAGGTTCTTTGACTTCTGTCTTTCTTGTCAACCTGCAATGTCTACACATTCATAGATTTTTGATGACAAAGGGACCATTATGGTAACCTAATCTGGCCTTTGGTATAAAACAGACCAGAGAATTTCATCCAGTTATTCCTGAACTGAGCAAAATAATTTGTGCCTCAACTATAGCATCTCTTTTAGAAAGACATCCCATTTTGGTTTAATGACTTCCAGTGACGGAGAATCCATCACATCCTTATGTAATCTTTTCCAGTGATTAATTACCCTCATTGTTAAAAAATATTATGCCTGATTTCCAAATTGGATGTTTCTAACTGCACTTTCCTGCCATTGGGTCTTCATATGCTAGATGTGCATGATTCCACCTTGCATTTTATGCCAGGCCTCTACACAACATTTGGGCTTGCTTCCAGTTCTTTGTGAATCCTTTCCAATAGTGATCCTGCACAGAGGGTGGGACTTCAAAAGTAGTAGGATGGGACTTTGTTGTGCTAGGCAATGTACAAACATACAGGTAGAGAGGGTCCCCACCCTTGCATTCTTATATAGCAAGTATACTAATTCATCTTAATGAATAACAAATGATCTTTGTGAGTTGCAGTGCTAGGATTCTGGCAATTATTTTTAGCATCTACATTTATTTAAGAAAATTGGCCCAGTGATCTGATTTGGAGAATATTATTTGTGCCAGATAATCAGCTGATGTAAATCCGCATTGACTTCAATGAGGCAACACCAATTTAGATTAGCGGAGGATCTGGCCTAAGGATTTCCCCAGAGTTCAGGGTGGTAATGCCAGGATTAAATGCTTCCAGAAGTGTTTCATTTAAAATTAGTCTAAATTCACTGTAGAAGCTGGTGAGGTGCCCATCAGCCCTTGGCATTTTGCCTGCGTTTAGTCCTTTAATGTCAAGCAAATTATCCTCCTACTCTATACCCAAATTATGTATCATTTAGTTTAGGAAGTTTACATCTTTCTGTCTTGATTTGTGAGTAGAGCAGTGATCTTCTTGAATTCTGTAAAAAATTGTGGAATCTACCATCAATATCTTGCTCAATGTTGTACCTCTTTAAATTAAATTAATTGTTTAGTGTGGCAGTCCTTTAAATTAGTGCCTTTCATTCCTGGTTTGATTATACATTTTGTCTCTTTACATATCAGCCTTCCAACTTGTTCGTACAGTTTAGTTCTGCTTCTATTCATGGATCAAGTGTGTTGATGGATGAGCTTCTAGTTGTTTGTTTGTTTCTACCTTTGATAATAAACAAGCAATGGGCACATTTGCTCTACCTTCAAACATGCTTGAACATCCTGCATCTGAAATACCAGCTAGAATGTGACCATTACCAGGCATGGACTGTGCCTAGAAGAGACTGAAGAAAAGGAGCAGGGAAGAGGACATATAAAAAATTCGGTAGCAAAACAGGTTAAAAGTGGAGACGAGGGGGGACAGTTTTTATATTAATAGGTTCCAAGACCTTCTAGTCTGTCCTCCTGCATAACACAGGCCATAGAATTTCACCAAGTGATTCCTGCATCAAGCCCACAACTTGTGGGGGACAGAGGGAGAGAGAGGACAATTCTTTATGGACCAAGCGCTCGACTGTGCCCAGTTTTGGCTGGCTGCAAAAGATGTTGGGGACAAGGGTAAAAGGGCAATGGAGTTTTGCCCTGCCCGGCTGCTCTAATCTGTGCCAGTTCATTGCGACCCCTAATGGGCCATTTGCTGGCTGGGGATGAGTGGAGTGCAGTGTATTCTAAACACACCCCTCTACTCCCCACCACTCCATATGTAGGACTGTTTCCTTCACTCTACACCAGTTGGGGACTGCCTTTAAGCTGAGGAGATCTGCTGGCTTTCTGGCCCCTTTGGGCTCTGGAGCAGTGCAAAGTGGCCCCAAGTGGGGAAAGGATCTGGTCCAAACTGTGTACATATCACATCCATGTGTGTTAGCTGAACTGGGTAGTGGTGTTCTTCTCTTCCCTAATGCATTATAAAAACTCTGCCTGAGCCAGAATAATGTATTGCTTTTATCAACTGATGCATCCTTTACAAAAAGCCATTGGTTTAAATTAGAGATTAAAAGATCCAGCCGTTTGCAGAGTTTGTTCAAATGCTGATGTTCTCCTGACCCATGCAGAAGGAAGGTGAGTCTATAATTTATGCCAAGGACCACTCCAAGAGTCAGATGCTCCCACCAGTGTGAAGATGGCTGGAAACCAGCTTTCCCTACACTCACTCCTGAGCAGAGTTCCGCTGCTGCTCAGAATCTGGGCCGGAGAGTTAAACAGCAGCTCGCCACATGCTGCAACAATAAAGGAGCAGTACAATGGAGCTAGCGGAAACTAATCTTTTATGAGGATGGCAGCAGAGCAAGCCTGGTCTGGTGACTTAGGGATCAGAGTCAGTAGAATCACATAAAAGCAAACAACCAACCCATTGCAGGGACACCCTCAACCAAAGTGGAAAGAGGCCAGATTCCCTTTGCACTCCTGCTGGTGTAAATCAGGAGCAACGCCACTGACATCCATGTCGTTATGCCAGGGTGTCTAAGGCCTGGTCTACACTAACCCCCCAAGTCGAAGTAAGGTACGCAACTTCAGCTACGTGAATAACGTAGCTGAAGTCGACATACCTTACTTCGAACTTACCGCGGTTCAGACGCGGTCCACACGGGGCAGGCAGGCTCCCCCGTCGACTCCGCGGTACTCCTCTCGTTGAGATGGAGTACCGCAGTCGACGGCGAGCACTTCCTGGTTCGATTTATCGCGTCCAGACCAGACGCGATAAATCGAACCCGGAAGTTCGATCCCCAGCCGCCGAACTAGCGGCTAAGTATAGACCAGCCCTAAGACGCTTCCCCTTGCACCCGCTAGGCCCTTCCCTTAAGGGCCTGCAGCCTGGCAGGCTATGGGCTAGAGCCCCCTTTTGCTCCCCGAGCCTGGCCAGCACTGCGCTGTCCGTGGTGCTAGTCTCCCACCCCTGGAGACTGACCTTCCCCTCTCAAAGTCCTGGGACAGACTGATTGCTCTCTCCCTGAGCAGCCTTTTTGTAGGGCTGAGCCTGGCCCTGATTGGCTCCCAATAAGTCCTTCTCTAATTGGCTGCCCGTCCGTGCAGGCGCACTGGCCTGCCGCAGCCCACTCTCTCAGGGAGTGGGGCAGTCTGCCCCACTACACCCAGCTTCCTCGTTTCCAAACAGAAGGGCAACGGGGAGAGAGAGTTAAAATGTGAGTGCCAGCTCATTGATGCTTCAGCACTGTAGACTTTCCAACAGATCATTAGCACATGCCCCTTGGATACCCTCTCGGATTAAGGAGGTCACCTGCCTCCAGATAGCCAAGATACAGCCCACCAAGCAAGGAAACAAAAGGCGATGAGGCCTCTTGCTTGCTGGCCTCTCTCCCACTTTGTGAATTTTTTTTTTGCTTGTAGTTGTCCTCTCAGAACGAATGATTCCCAAACTAGGGCTGAGTTTCCATGCCGCAGTCGGGGATGTTAAAACTACCCTGCTACTAATAACAGTTCAGCGCCATGGAAAAGACAAGGTGTCAATAGCCTTATGATAACATTGAGGCACTGTAGCCAGCCAGGCTTTTTGTCTGACAAAGTGCAGTTTGCTGGGAGAAGTTGGGGGCTCTGAAATAAGCACGGTACGAAATTGCCATTGCCGACTGTCAGTTTAGTAACTTCGAGCAGCTTGCTGGAGACCATAAGCGTTTCTAACAACGCAGAACTTACACTTAAGTGCATATTACTAAAATATATAACGTGCCTTGATATAGCATCTTTCATCTTGAAGGGACCCTAAGCTCTTTGCAGGCTGTATGTAATGGAATCGCTCAGCTACCACTGAAATATAGTCAGCTCTGGGGCATAATGTGCCAGCAACACTTCTGTAGGAAGAAAGAAGTAACTTCTTCCATTGAAGGCACAGGGGAATTCAGGGAAGTAGAATGTAATTACCCAAGATGGAAGTTTGGCTGGGACAAGTGCTAATTTAATTATTCTTTCTAACAGGCCAGAGTTTATGGCCTATGCTGCCCTCTTTATGCTGCCCTTGTGGCACAAAGGGAACATAGATCAGTTCTCAATCCCCTGCTAGGGATACCCCCCTGACATGGGAGAGTCCCCAACAGGTGTAGAGTTAGCATAGCCAACTCCTACATTACCCCCCATGCAGCCCCTGGTGGGGCAGGGGGCAGGCTGGTGGAGAGGGTCTTATGGTCTGGGAGGGGGAGGGCAGAAGAGTGGCCAGAAAGCTTTGCATTCTAACGAGGCTCACATGGCCGATGAGGGGTGGTGGTGGTGGACTGCCATACACCTCCTCCCTCCACAGGTGAAGCAGCCTCCTCAGTCTGCCCCCGGCACTGCTCCCTTATAGCTGGCAGCGGCCGGTGAGGGAGTGCAGCGCAGAGCTGCAGGGGGCAGCCACCTGCTGCCCAGGGTACACAGGGATGCTCGGGGGAAGGTGTGTGAGGGCAGCAGGTGGAGCGGGGGACCGCTCTGGGGGAGGCACGCAGAGGCGGCAGATGGGGCTGGGGGAGAGACCCAGCCCCGAACATTGGTGGAGCCAGGACCCCCGGGCCCTGAATTTCCTGCAGCCAAGACACCAAGGGCTCATACAACTCACCGCCCCTGGGTGTGTTTACACCGCATCTGGAAAGTGCGATTCCCGGTGCAGGTAGAGAAACTTGCACTAGCTCAGCTCAAGCTAATGGGCCAACCGTCACTGCACAGGCTGCTGTTTGGGCTAGCTGCCCGAGTGCAGGCCTGCCAGAGCTCAGGTGGCTAGCCTGAGCCGCCACCTATGCCATAATGGCCACGCTACTATTCTTAGCATGTTAGCTCGAGCTGAACTAGTGCTTCTCTGTCTACCCGGGCTGGGAATCACCTCTTTGAGATCATTGCCAGCTGGGACAAGCCAAGTCCCTTGCACTAGTGCCAGGGGCCAGGCAAAGAACCAGCGAGCTATAAGTAGCTCCCTGCCTGTCCTCTGTCTTTGCTGCATGGAGTTGCGCTTGAGTGTGCGGCAGAGGATCTGGCACGATGTTTGTTACAAATGTTGCCCTTTTCTTCCCTTTATGCATTGTTGAAGAATAGACTCCGATTTCTGAAAATGTGTTTGCTATTCAGAAGTAATTCCTGCATACTTTGTAAAAGCGGCTTTCAGCCTCTGGGTTGGTTGGAAACATTGTGCTTTGACTATTTATTATTCATGTTGAATGACTAATAACGTAAGTCACGTGATATTGTTTCTGCTCCCTGATTGGATAGAATGCATACTCAGCTGTCGTCCAATAGGACCCCCCCAAACACAACAAAACGGATGGGAGGCACCTCTCTGATCAAAGACAACCAACCGTAGTGGTGTTAATGAAGATATTCATAAGTCATAGATGGCCTTTGTGAAATGAGCTGATGGCTCAGTCCAGATCCTGGCGGATAAATATCCACATCCTCAAAACTGCCACCATAATTGACATACCCGTTATCACTCACACCAGAGAAGCCAAGGACAGAATAGGAATGGAGGCTGAACTCTCTCTCAAACCCTCAGATGATTCTTCTAGGTCAGGATTGAGGCATATTAACAGGGGGCATGTTAACAGAAGCCTTCTCTGCTGTTGTCCACGTTGTACCCATTATGTGGATACATAATGAACTTTAGGCTCCAGTCCTGTCCATCTGGCACCTTCACCAGCACTAAATTCATACCCAAAAATGGGTTTAGCAGTTTAAACGGTCAACTTCAACAGCTTGCTGCAAGCTCCATATGGGAGGTTATGACAGAGCTGGCTAGAAAACAAGATTTCAGTTTCACAAAAAATTGTCAAGGTTTTAACATTTGCTTCTGTCTAGATGTGGAGTGAGACCAGTCGCTAGGAATGTTTCATGAGGAGGGTCAGGGGGAACCATAGCAAGGGAGACCCATACCAGAAGAGCCCAGAGGTTAAGCACCTCATTTGTGGCCTTAAAGACCCAGGTTCAAATCCCTGCTTGCCTGATTCATAGCAGGGACTTAAATCTAGGTTTCTAACATCCCCGGTATGTGCTGTGGCTACTGCTTGTGTGTGTGTGGTTTTGACAGTAAATTCCACCCTAAACCTAAGAAATCTTCCCAATTTTGCAGTTTTCAAGTAAGCAAGGACAATCTGTGTGAATGATAGTTGCATAATTTTAACATCAGAAGCAGCCTTAAAAGCTGATGCCAGATTTGCTCTGTACGTACGTTTATAGATTCCATGTTACTTTCTATAAGGGGATTTATCCTGCTGCCATGGACAAAATTTTCCCTTTGCCCAGGCATCAGTGTATTGTGTTAATTGGCTACTGCCCTCCATCTCGGAAATGATTACATTTCAGTGGTGCTGCATGAGCATAGTTTGTTCAGTGCTTTGGGATGTATCTGGATGAAAGGAGTTGTATGGAAATAAAATAGTATTACTGATTTCTCATGTCAGAAACAGATCCTCAGCAGCTGGAAACTGATGCATCTCCACTGAGCACAAGTCAGGCACACTTAAATATCTTGCTGGATCAGGGCCTAAATACACGGTAATGTTTTGGCCCATTTTTTCAAACGTGGCTTCTAAATTTCAACACCCAAAATCATGTGTTCACGGTTCCAATTCTGGAAGCATAAATTTAGAGGGAGAGTCGAGGCCATTTTGAAAATCTGGCATCTATTCTTGCTTCTTGTGCTGTCAATGGGAGTTGTGCCATTGACTCTATTCTTCAAATCCTCCCAGGTATATTTCTTTTGCTGTCAGCCCCTTCCTCCTTCTTTCCCAGAGGTTAATTATGGCCCTATCAAAAGAATTTGACCAAATCAGGGACCAGTGAGGAGGTTCAGCTCATGATGACTTAAAAGGAACTGTATTGGACTAGAGGAAATATGAATTCTTCCTCCAGAAGGATTTTAAAAGGAATATGTTCAAAATTATTTAATTTATCTGTCCAACAACTGGTAGCTTTGGTTTTGAGTTTGATACTGGCTGTCAGATATATTAGGTTTCCAATTCAAAAATAATCTGCTTACCCACTATATTTTAGCTGTCAGGTGTGCAGATGTAGCAGCTTTCATGGCATCAATTCATGTTACAAGGGAGCTGGGTACATCACAAGGATAAAGGTTGGTAGATATTTTAGGGGTTGGGTGGGTTGTATTTTAACATTAAGATTGTGCTCTTGTTCATTGTTTTATCTATTTTTGAATTCTGATGAGTAGTTTGAGTGATAATTACAGAATTTCAGTATTTATAGAAAACTGTCACTTTATAAATATGGAATCATGCTGTTGCTTACATCTGTTATAACTCCTATTAAGCAGAGAAATTTGGTGATATCTTTCTATAAATACAGAAATTTGGCAATTTTCACTAGTGATTTATATTAGAAATTGGATAAATAGGGTACAGTTAGTTGTACAAATAACATTTCAGATGTATGACACACAAAAAGTAGAGATGAAGGCTTTATGGAGCCTGGTACCATGAATCTACACAGACAAGTAGGGGAAAATAACATGGAGATGGACTGGGCTTAAAGTAAAAGAGAGATGGAATGGAAATAATAGTGTAATGAACTTGCTAGTATGTGTTACTGATGGATGGACGCCGAACTGCTTAGTTGTGTGTCATAGACCCTACATTGCTGACAACTCATGGAGCTTCACCTTGAAGTCAGAGGGCTGGGGACTGTGCTTTTTGGACTTGTAATAGTTGAGTTCTTTCACCACTTCCCCCTGGACATTCTGAGTGGCCACGGTATGCAGCATAGTAACAGCGCTGATGCCCTAGCGGGCTGTGGATTGATTACAGTACTTTGCACTCCTATTGCACCTTTGAGCTGAAAAAGCATTAGAGACATTAAACAGTTAAATCTCACAACATGCCCATGAGATAAAGTATTATTGTCCCCACTTTACAGAATGGAAACTTGGGGTATGAAAAGATTAATGGAGGTGCCCAGAGTCACACAGGGAGTCAGTGACAGAACCCAGATCTCCTGGCTCCCAGTCCAGTGTTTGATCCACAAAAATAGTCTTTCCTAAACCACCAGAGATGCAAATGAGACAGTAGTTTGAGGACTAATCCCAATGAAAGCAGTGAGGGGAAATGGAGTGAGTGGTACAGTGAGGGGGATGAGAGGTTAGGGATGGGGGACAAGGGCGAACAATGAATAGAGCAGCAATATTTTTGTGAAGTGTTGAAATATTAGCATATCTTGCAACCATTATACATTTCATGGACATGACCTAATTGGCCTAATTAATCCCTGCTATAACTCCATTGACTTCAGATAGCTTCACTGGAGTTACACAAGGGATAAATTTAGCCTTTTGTGTCAATTTTATACTGAAATAACATTAGAGGATTATGCCCAGCATACGAGCAGTGTGACATATGAAAAGAGCAAAGCAGTGTATTCCAAAAGCATACTGCCCATTCACTTTGATTTACCATGTCTGCTAATAGGGAAGAATACACATTAGCCAAGAGCAGTGCAATGGTTGGTTGGTTGACTTGTTCTTTTCTATCTCTTCAGCTGTTGTTTTGCAAGTATTTCTCCAAACTCCCTGAGATTTCTTGACCTCAGCATGATTCTCTTCTATCTAAAAGTGATGCTCATGGATGGTAAGCCCACCTGACAGAAAGTTTAATGGGGCATAAGTATTGAAAATGATCAAATTTTATGTAGTGGTTATAGTCAGAATGGTGATTTGATATTATACATAAGGCTTATCTTCTATAGCACTACTAATACATCCATGGGTTCATTAGGATCAGAATCTCCTTTTTAAGATTCAATACTCTAATCTTCTAAACTGGATTAAAAACAAGCTTTGAAGGAAGAGGACAATAGTGCAAAATGTGGGGGCTTACATTTTGAAAAGCGACTAGTGATTTTGGGTACAAAACCTGAGAAACCTTAAAGGGGCCAGATTTTCACAGAGTGAGTGATCAGCAGTTTCTGAAAAATACCCATTTCCCCCCCATGGGTCTTACCTCTCTTTCCTTCCCTTCCCTTTACAAAAAATACTGCTCAAATAGATAACCACTGCCTTAAAATAATTCTCTAGTATTTACTTGGAGGCAAAATCAGATTTATAAGAATATTAACCATTACGTCTCTGGAGTTCCTTCCATGCCAAGGGGGTCTGTAGATCTAAACACTAAAACAGTTGAAATATAGGTAACAAACCTTCCTCTGCTTGAATATTGCAGCTGATGTCTGATTAGCTTGTATGGCGCGATCCTAGTACTCTCATTGCTGTGCAGTAGCACAACTGTGAAATGTATTTAGAATCAGGCAGAATGATTTGTTATGAATCATGACAAGCGTGATGAGTTCTCTTTCTGTATTATAACTTCACTTATGGGATACAAGTGGCTATTTCCAATTGCTTTCCTGGTGGCTCAGTGCTGTGGACTCTACCTTGATAAAGTGAAATTCCAGGAGCTGAGCGCGTGACGAGCAGAGTGTGGAAACCAGAGTGCAGCCTCCATAATGGCCCAATCGGACCCATTCATTGTTGCATTCTCCTCTTTTCTCTCCCGGGTTTTTTATTTCTGTCTTTGCTCTTTTTATCTTTCAACCCCTGCCTCAACTTTTTGTAACATAGCAATTGCCAGAGTGGATCAGACACATGATCTATCTGTATTTCATCACTGACTATGATCAGTGTCAGATGCTGTGGAAGAAGATAAAAGTCCCTTACTATGGACTATTGTGGAATAGCCTGCCTATAGGGAAAGTTTTTACCTAAGTCAGGCAATTAATGGTTGTCTTATGACCTGAAATACGAAGGTTTATATTGCCTCAATTTGGTTTATCCTATGTCACTCTGGATGTTTTTCTTAAATAGCTCTTAGATTTAATGATATATTGTGGTAGTGAATTCCACAGGTTAACGATGAGAGGTTAAAGACATTCCTTACATCAGTTGCCTTTTCATTTAAAGGAAACCTTGTCCTTACATGCTGAGAATGGCTAAATAGGAGTGACCAGTTTAGTCCCAAAATTGTCATTGCAAGGACAGTGCCAACTCTCAGGCCAGGAAACAGGAACACTCCTATATGTATTTACTGTATTATATATGATTTATTATCAGAGGGGCTGGTAGCACCACCTATTATGAAGGTTGTGTGGCACTTCCCATTATAAGCCCCATGCTAAACTTTAATCATTTGGGCTGGGATTTTCCTTGCCAAGTTTCTGCCTCAGGCTGAAATTTTCTGGAAAATTTCAGTCAATGTGGTTCAGCGGTTTCTGAGGAGACTAGAGTTGGGGGAGGAGGAGGGAAGGGGGAGGGAAGCTGAGCTCTTCACAGCTGCAGCTGAAACTAACGGGAGCTGTGCTTTGAACATATAAAGTGCTCTGTAATGTTAAGTAGTCTGAAAAAATCAGATGATATGGGTCTCAAATTGGGCACCTAAAATTCCTGGACACATTTGATCTTTATCTTTTAATGCCTCAGTTCCCCATCCGAAAAATGGGGGTAACACCTGCTCACTTCGCAGGGGTGCTGTGAAAATAAATTCATTAATATTTGTGAAGCAACATAGAAAAGTCCAGGAGGAAATTAATAATTCTCTCTTCAGAGCAGGGTTTGAATATTGTGCAATAAATAACACTGCTCTGCAGCCAAAATGCTTCTGAAATAAATGTAGTCAAACTTTACTAATTCTGGGTCACTGAGAACGAAAACGATGCTTAAAATTGTTGATTGGCTCTAGTTTTCAAGATATGCTATTGGGTCAGTATATACGACCCTTGACTTGGGAATGGCGGAGGATAAGTGAGTTATAAAGGGAAGGGATCTCAATTTAAACCAGAAATGACTAAATACATCTTTGACTGGATCTATGAATAAATCTATGACTGGGTTTGGACAGTACTTGCTTTTTAGGCAAAACAATGAATGATGCAATCTGAAGCTGGTATTGCATCATACATGATATGAATTGCATCATGTTATTCCTAGAAGTCATGGATGATGCAATCATAACAAAGCTTACATCACTCTGCTGAACAAATTGCCCTATATCAGCTCTAGAAATCATACAGTGTCATGCTCTCTTATTTGTCAGTGTTTGATTTTGCAAAGGGACACATTTCTGTTTAGCCAAAGTGAGCAGAGATGCCTCCTACTTGTGTGAACAGTGCAGATAACTTCTGCTGTGTTTGTGGTGAAGTGACTTTTGCATCACAAAAGCGCAGTATAACCCTCTGGTTAAGAAAGCCTATCACCTTTATTTTGGCTGCAAAATTGGAGATCAGGACAAGAGGTGGGCCCCACACATATACTGCAACACTTGTGCAACAAATCTTCGCCAGTGGTTGAACAGGAAAAGGAAATCTATGCCTTTTGCAGTGCCAATGATTTGGAGAGAGCCAACAGATCATACCAGCAATTGTTACTTCTGCATGGTGCCTCCAGTTGGGAAAGGTGTGTCAAAGAAGAAAAAGTGGACTGTGCATTATCCAAACATTCCATCAGCTATACGCCCAGTACCCCACGGAGAAGGACTGCCAGTTCCTGATGCACCAGAATCGTTCTCACTTGAGTCAGACGAGGAAGAGGAAGAGGATGAAACTTCTGGTCCTGAACCATCAATGTCACAGGACCCATATTTTTCTCCCATCCCCCTCCTCTGAACCACACCTCATAACACAAGGTGAACTGAATGATCTTGTTGGGGATTTGGAACTACCCAAGAGTAAGGCAGAGCTGTTGGGCTCCAGACTACAGCAGTGGAATCTCCTGGCACGTGATGTTAGGGTTTCCATGTTCCGTGACCGTCAAAAGGATCTTGTCCCATTCTTCTTCATGGAAGGTGATCTTGTAGCCTGCAACAACATCGATGGTGTGATGGCAGCCCTCAACATCGTTCACGATCCAGATGAGTGGAGACTGTTCATTGATTCATCAAAGACGAGTCTTAAAGCTGTTTTACTGCATAATGGCAATGTTTTGCCATCAATTCCAGTTGGTCATGCAGTCCATATGAAGGAAACCTATGACAACATGAAACAACTTTTGAGGTGCATAAACTATGACCAACATCAGTGGCAGCTTTGTGGCAATTTGAAGGTTGTTGCTCTCTTGCTTGGTCTGCAGACTGGATACACAAAGTACTGCTGTTTTCTCTGCGAATGGGATAGTCGTGCAAGAGATTCCCACTACATCAAGAAAGATTGGCCACTCCGACAGTCATTGGAGCCTGGGAGGAAAAGTGTTCAGCATCCACCACTTGTTGAATCAAGGAAGATTTTGTTACCACCCTTACACATCAAGCTGGGTCTGATGAAGAACTTTGTCAAGGCCATTGACAAAACACAAGCAGCTTTCAAGTACCTGCGTGGAAAATTTCCAAGGTTAAGTGAAGCTAAGATAAAGGAAGGTGTCTTTGTTGGTCCTCAGATTCGTGAACTTCTTCGAGATGATGCATTTGACCATTCACTGCGTGGCAAGGAAAAGACGGCATGGAAAGCCTTCGAGTTAGTGGCAATAAATTTTCTCGGAAACAACAAGGCAGACAACTACAGGTTGTTGGTGGAAAACCTCCTCAAGGCATACAAAAGCCTTGGTTGCAACATGTCACTAAAGATACATTTTTTGCACTCTCATCTAGATTTTTTTCCACCGAACTGCGGAGCAGTGAGCAACGAGCACAGCGAGCGATTTCACCAGAACATTGCAACAATGGAGAAACGCTATCAGGGCAAATGGAGCCCATCAATGCTTGCAGGCTATTGTTGGACAGTGACAAGAGATGCTCCATTTAATGAATACAAGAGACAAGCCAAGAAGCGCCGAGTAGACACTGAATAGGACTAAACTATGTACATAATAGTTTTTTGCCTTTTGTTTCATAATACATTTTATTTATATAACCCTTTTGCTGATTTTTAAAGTGTTGCATAAACAGGACAGGTGAAATATTATCATGTAAAGCAACCATAAACACATGAAAAGACCTAGGTTTACAATTTATGATTAAAACTCTACTATCTACACAATATACATAGACATAAAATGTAAAAACTTAAATATCTTAGAAACAGTAGCCAATCAGTTGTTCTAATTGTCATATTTGAATTCAGCACATCAAAATACATAATAAATAGCACATTTTATCTCTGAAGCGACGACTTCTCAAAAATTGTAGACCAGTGTAATGCTTGGGGCCACACTTTGAACAACAAGGAGAAAACAAAACATTGAATAGCTGCTTATTAGGTGAGCACCATCCATCCTGTGCACTGAAGAGGGTAGGAGCCCTGTTGAAAAAATAGTATGTGTAATTAAAAACATGTATCATTTTGCATACACACAAAGGGGCCAAATTAAGGTTGTACGATTAACCTTAATTCTGTTTTTTCCTAACTTTTGTGTGCTAGATTTTGCAATCTTAATGTGTCTCTCGTGTGTGTGTGTGTGTGTGTGTGTGTGTGTAAGTAAAATATTATGTACTTATCAAGTGGAATTTTCAAAAGCACTTAAGAGATTTAGGAGGAGTTAGGAATCCTGCACCTAATTTTCAGGTAGATAAAATGGGTTCTATGCAGATATTTTGCAATATGATGTGATAGCTACTATACTGTTTATCACCTGAGTGTCTAGCTGAATATTAGACTACAAGATCTCTCTGTTCAGTTGTAGTTTATTTTCAATGGACACTATCAGGTTAAAAATCATAATCCTCTTTACCTGCATTACTAATAACATCTTGGAAGAGACAGGACTAGAATGAAGGCGTTCCAGCTCTTAGCCTTGTGTGTTAGCTTCTAGCCCAAAATGAGATATCAAAACACTTCGTTCCTTTGCTGTTTGTTTACTTTATGCCTAGTTACTCAACCTCCCCCATCCTCCCCTGGCCATAGCATGATACTCCATGTACCTGCTCAGTTTTCGGGTGTTTGAAGTCAAGGCCCATGGTATCTATCTCTGCTCCAGTACGTAGGGGGAAGGGGGGACACAGGGTGTTATGTGGTTCAACTCCAGTCCCTGTTCTTTGTCGTAGGTCTCACTAACATACAAATTCTCCCTCTATTTCCCCCTGGTTGCTTTATTCCATATTTTCAGTCATTTTCCCTAATGAAACTATCTAGCAGAACTAATCCAAACATGGGCTTAATTAATCAACATTTGGCAGTCTATAACTTCACGCTCCAGTCCAAATTACTTGTGACAACTTTCTTAATACAAAACCAAAATATCTACAGGGAGGCTCTACCTCAATCCGCTGGCTGGGTAGCATGTCTCCAATTTATTTAATATATTTTAATAAAGCGGCAATAAACCTTTTCTCCCCAGCTGTCCACAGAGCATTTCGCTGCCAGAAAGTGTCATTAGTTTATTTTTAACCTGATAAAAATCCATTGTGGTAAAGTGGCAGCTTGCTTAGGGATAGGCTCGTGGGAAAGGGGAGGCTATGGCACCAGCCACCATGTCGAGGCCCACTGGCTATTGGGAAGGCTTGACTCTGAATGGCTGACAAATAAATGCTTGCTTAGGGCTTCAAATGACCCAGTTGTAAGACTACAGACAAAACCCAATTTGCTTCAGTCCTGATTCTGCTGCTTCTTGTCAGCCTAAGAGCACTGATGGGAAGAAAAAAACAAAATCTTGTCACGAAGACTTAAACATTCAAGTCCGTCATCACTTTTCAAGGGTAAGAGATGGGGCTTGCCATAGCTCAGTAGTTTGAGCATTGGCCTGCTAAACCCAGGGTTGTGAGTTCAATCCTTGAGGGGGCCATCTAGGGAACTGGGGTAAAAATCTGTCTGGGGATTGGTCCTGCTTTGAGCAGTGGGTTGGACTAGATGATCTCCTGAGGTCCCTTCCAACCCTGATAGTCTGTGAATTATATTACAAAAAAAAAAATTCCATTATCAGTCCAGTCAGAGTATATTCTTTCAGCCCCTATTACATTTTGTTGAGGTGGAGTCAAGAACGGCTTGAAGGAAGGAGACACTAATGGTTTGTGCATAACTCTACAGTGGGTGTACGCTTGAAATGGGAGCTAAAGCTAAACTTGGACCCAAATCTGAATTTGTCAAATGGAGCCTATCTTTATAATGGGCTGAACCAAACCACCAGATCCAAACCCTTCTTAACTTTGGGGTATTTGATATCCATATCTGGATATGAATTTTGTGTCTTAACTTTCTTTCTAATGTATAGAGGCTCCATAGGAGAGCAAAGACAAGGGAAGACTGATCTTGTGGTTAAGGCATGAAACTCTGATTTGCATTTAGTTCCTGACTCTGCTGTAAACATCATATGTAACCTTGGGCAAATCACTAAACCTTTCTATGCCTTAGTTCCCCATCTAGAAAAGGGATATTAATCCTTAACCACTTCACAGGGGTATGGTAAGGATCATGGACACTACAGTGATGGAGGCCATGCAAGAACCTGGACAAGGTAGTATGTTCATTAGGTGCTTAAGACAACACATGTTTACACATAGGGTTTGATTTTCAGCTTCACCTTAACTGAACTTTTTTGTTTTTTTTTAAACAGTTTTGAGTAGAAATAATTACATTATTTAGCCATTTAAGTAGCTGATATCCTGATGCAGTCAGGTATGTGGGATCTAAGACTGTGATTCTGTACGGTGCTTCCAGGAAGGGCAGTGGCCCAGAGGGAAGGGAGACTAAGGTGGTTTTAAGCTACATTTGTGCGCTCCCAATTCTGAACTGCTCTAGGAGCCAAAACTGCCCATGGCATAGTGTATGCAGCCCCAGGAGCTCCTCTAAGGGTATGTCTATACTTACCCGCTGGTTCGGCAGCAAGCAATCGATCTTCTGGGATCGATTTATCGCATCTTGTCTAGACGCGATAAATCGATCCCGGAAGTGCTCGCCGTCGACACCGGTAATCCTGCTCCGCGAGAGGAGTAGGCGGAGTCGACGGGGGAGCCTGCCTGCCGCATGTGGACCCGCGGTAAGTACCTTTAAGTTCGAACTAAGATACTTCGACTTCAGCTACGTTATTCACATAGTTCGAACTGGGGGCTTAGTGTGGACCAGCCCTAAGTTACAGCCGCCTCTTCAGAGCCACCTTGCTGGGGCTTGCGTGTGGGAGTGTATGCCGTGCAATAGTCAATGCAGTTTTTGCATTGGCAGAATTGTCTGGTTATGGCCCCTGTGTGTTTCCAGAGCAGCATAGAGTGACCAGAGTGGGGTGGCATGATCCCATGTCTAAGCGGTACCATCACCTAATAGTGGATTAAAATTGTCCTTGAAATTATTTGTATCTGCTAATTGTAGCTGTAAAAACAGAAGCTATCTTACAAAACTCTAGCCTGGAAGGTATATTACATGCATAGCATAACATTGCTTAAAAATCTCCAATAGGTGGCACTGCTGGGGTTGAAACCTAAGTAAAGTAAAATTCAAATTCATCTCTGAGAAAGGACTGCTGGGACTTAACTTGGATATCGTTATTGATTATTCTAATATAAGTTGTTCGCTTAGGAAAGATTCCTTTAGTTCATTTTTTTGTTGTGCAGTTCCAGAAGGGTTTAGCACAATCTGTGGCAAAATAATTGATAAGGAGTTCAGGGAGAGAGCTAGGTGAACACTGAGAAAACCGTGTGTGGACATTTGTTCAAATAAGAACAGCGCATTTGTTCAGATAGTGTTTGCAACACTTTCTAGTTGCTTTCCATTTAGATTCATACAGGTGACTGTTATTTGCAAGGCTGCTTGGAGAAAGGAGAATGCTGCACACACGTGTTGCATCAGCTATATGGATATGTTTCAGCCACTCTTACTTCTATTGAGATATGCTTTACACCAGTAGGAGTCCCACTGATTTCTGCTACTGACATGTTTCACTATGTGTTGTTGTGCTAAATAGGGAATAATTCACACTGACTCACTCCTCCACAATACAGCAAAGTTGATTTTGGGGTGGGGTGGGGAGTGGGATAATTGTAGGGTAGGGTACTGCTCAGTGGGCATAAAGGTGGTGAAATCAGGCCCCATCTGAATAAATCACTGTGGTCTGAGCATTCATGTGTTTGCACAAATAACTAAGGAGGATGTTAAATAACATCTACTGTAGATAAACATTTTAAAATCAACAGGCCCAGATAACTTGAATCCAAGTGTTCTAAAAAAGTTGGCTGATAGGATTTCTGGCCTGCTGAGGTTAATTTTTAATAAGTCTCAGAATACCAGGGTAATTGCAGAAGATAGGAAGAGGGCTCCTAGGGGCTATGGAAATAACAATAATTAGGCCAGTATTCAAATAAGGCAAGTGGGATGACCTGGGAATCTCTAGACCAATTAGTCTGATGTCAATCCCAGGCAAAATAATGGAAAAGCTGATACAGGAGCAGGGCCGGCTCCAGGCACCAGCTCAGCAAGCTGGTGCTTGGGGCGGCAGATTGTTCGAGGCGGCATTCTGCCCAATCCTAGGGCGGCACGGCCGCTTTTCTTTTTTGTTTTTTGGTCTGCTCCGGCTGCCCTGTAGGGGGCGGCGGCGCGGAGAACCAGAGCGCCCTGCAGGGCAGTCCTCTTCCTTCCCTCCCCGCCGACCGGAGCAGAGACCTCGCGGCAGGCGGCAGGAGGCGGCGCAGCGGGATGGGCCGCGTGGCAGCGCCCCTGCTGTAGTCCTGGCCGCCCCCTTCTCTCTC
>NW_020664436.1:2301206-2313067 GCF_002925995.2 Terrapene triunguis
ACCCAGCCGGTCCCCCTGCACCCGCGCTCCGGCCATGCCGCAGGGTTTTTTTTTGCTTTGCCGTTCTGGCCGCCCCGTTGTTTTTTTTTTCTTGGGGCGGCCAAAAAGCCAGAGCTGGCCCTGTACAGGAGTCAGCAGATAACGAATTAAAGGGTAGGAATATAATTAATGCCAATCAATGTGGTTTTATGGAAAATAGGTCTTGTCAAACAAACCTGATTTCATTCCTTGAGCTGACAAATTTGATTTTTAAAAGGTAATGGTGTAGATGTAATAGACTTAGACTTTTGTAAAGTGTTTGACTTAGCACCACCTGACATTCTGATTAAACCATTAGAACTCTGCAGTATCAATAAAGCACACGCTAAAGCACACTGGCTAACTGACAGATCTTAAAAAGTAGGTGTCAGTGGGGATTCATCATTGAATGGACAAGTTTCTAGTGGGGTTCCTCAAAGACTGGTATTTAGTCAGACACTATTCATAATTTTCAACAATGATCAGAAAGTTAATTTTATCAGCAGTGATTTTATATTTGCAGACGACACAAAGATGGTCAGAATGGTAAATAATGATTATGATAGGACAGTCATACAGAGCAATCGACATTGTATGGTAACCTGGTTCAATTCAAACCATGTGTTTTAATACAGCCAACTGCAAGTTTGGAAGGAATGCCAGCCATACCTATGGAATGGGGCACTGGGTCCTGGCAAGCAGGGACGCTGAAAAAGATTTCGGATTCATAGTGGACAAACAGCTCAACATGAGCTCCCAGTGCGGTGCTGTGGCAAAAAGGGCGAATGTGATCCTGGGCTTTATAAACAGGTGAACAGTGAGTAGGAATGGCGACATCATTTCTCCTCTGTATAAAGCACTGGTGAGACTGCTACTAGAATACTATGGACAATTTTGGTGCCCATATTTATAAAATGGATGTTGAAAAATTGGAGGGGTTGCGGAAAAAGAGCCACAAAAATGATTTGAGGGCTGGAGAAAATGCCTTACACTCAGACTTGAAGAACTCAACCTGTTTAACTTAAGACTGAGAGGTGACTTATTACAGAGTGTAAGTACTTTCACAGGGAGAAAATATTGGAGATTAAAGGACTTTTTATTCGAACAGAGAAAGGCATAAGAACCACCAATCACTGAAAGCTGAGGCCAGATTAATTCAAATTAGAAATTAGGCATGAATTTAACAGTGATGGTGATTAACCACTGGAACAAACTAGCAATTGAAGTGATGAATTCTCCATCTCGGTCTTAAGTTTTAGACTAGATGCCTTTCTGGAAAATATGCTTTAGTCAAACATGTTATTGGACTCAATACAGGGACAACTGGGTGAAATTAAATGCACTGAGATATATAAAAGAGGTGTGACTAGATGATCTAATGGTCCCCCCTGGGCAGGCCGGCTCTAAGTTTTTTGCCGTCCCAAGCAAAAAAAATAAATGACCCGGAATGCCGCCCCTGGAATTGTGCCGCCCCAAGCATGTGCTTGGTTTGCTGGTGCCTAGAGCCGGGCCAGATGTGATGTAAAATCTTGCACTTGGGTGTTTGGGTGAATGTTTGCCCTACAAATGATTTATTCAAGCATTCCTTTTTATAAAAAATTGTCAGCCAATTGGAGATCAGAAAAAATAGCATGTGATATGGATTGTGGGTCACATAGCTTGAATAATGGATTAGCAGTAGTCCACACATGTAAGGAAAGAATAAAGTGAATAATTTGTGCAGCCCACCAGAAGGAATAATTTTGCAGAAAGCATTTGTGGAATCACTTTGAACAACAAAGATGCCAAAGCAGGTTGATAAATCTCAAAACAGAAAAAGGGCTTACACTTGTCAAATCCATTTATTTTTTCCACTGTACCTAGTTCACTGGTTTCCAGTAACCAGATACTGTAAACTACTATAATGGGGAAGGTGAGGGCTCAGCTACTGACAGTATATGCGGTGATAGGCCCCTAGAGTCTGCTGGGTAGCTAAGTGCCCAAACATTTATTTCTCCCTTCCTTCTTCAAAGATATAGAACAACTAAGTTCCGCTGTACTATGGTGTGCTGAGCAAATTTTTGAACTATTCGGTATTTAACACAATACACAGTAAAACCTGATAATAAGTCACCGCTGGGACTCCATGTATTTTAGCTGTTAGAACAAGTTTCTGCCTAATATAGTGTCACCTAAATCATTATTCCAACACATCTTTTGTTTTTATTTACATCTGTAGAAAACAAAATCTGTTTATCAGGGCTGAAGGATACCTACACAGTTTGATCCTGTGCGAAGATGAGCTCTGTGGCCACAATCCAGCAAAACACTGAAGCAGGTGCTTAACTTTAAGCATGTGAGTCTATAAGCCTTCAAGTCTCTAGGTCATAACTTAGTTCACAATTCATTTTACTTATGACATTGCACAAAGCCCCTGTAGTGGGGTAGTCACCCTGCTCCTGCCCTGAGGGGGTTAAAGCAGCCCTGGAGAGGGCTGTGGCAGAGAAATGCTAGGCTGATTGGGGGAAGCAGCCACAGGTGGGGCCAAGCCCCAATCAGGCCACAGCTGGCCCTATAAGAGGGCTGAGGGCCAGACTGGAGAACACTCTCTCTCTAGCTCCTGAGAGAGAAGGACCTGGCTCCCTGGGAAGCTGAGCAGGGTACCTAGGGTGGAGCAGTGCTGGGGAAGGGCAGAGGGAGCTGGGGAGCTCCAGCCTAGTAAAACCCCAGGCTGCAGGCCTTGTTAAGGGCCTACAAAAGGGTTCTGGGGCTGCAGAGGGGCAGCCCTTAGATAGGCAAAGGCAGCTGGTCCAACCCCCCCCTTGCCAATGATGAGTGGTTTATAGACTGCCGTCCGCCCCAGTGAGCGGGGGCTAGATAGTGGGGATAGAGGGTTGTAGTGCGCGCTCTGTCCTTCCCTTTCGGTCTGCGGGCATGGATCCTGAACTTGTGAGGAATATGCTGATGGGTCTTGCCAGCACGTCACGAATTGCAGTCGAGTTACTCCTTAAGCTACAAAGTGACAGTGAGGAGTCCGACGATGATGTCGACTCGCATAATGCATACAACACGAGATTGCTTGTGGCATTCACGGACATGCTCACCACAGTGGAACACCGCTTCTGGGCTCGGGAAACAAGCACTGAGTGGTGGGATCAGCTCATGATGCAAGTCTGGAATGACGAGCAGTGGCTGAAGAACTTTTGGATGAGGAAAGCCACTTTCATGGGACAGTGTGCTGAGCTCATCCCTACCCTGAGGTGCAAGGACACGAGATTGAGAGCTGCCCTGCCGGTGGAAAAGCGGGTGGCTAATGCAATCTGGAAGCTGGCAACTCCAGACAGCCACCGATCGGTCGCTATCCAGTTTGGAGTTGGAAAGTCGACCGTTGGAATCGTGTTGATGCAAGTTTGCTACCGATTGGTCGCTAAACAGTTTGGAGTTGGAAATTCGACCGTTGGAATCGTGTTGATGCAAGTTTGTAGGGCCATTAATCGCATCCTGCTAAGAAGAACCGTGACTCTGGGCAACGTGCATGACATTGTGTCTGGCTTTGCACAAATGGGTTTCCCTAACTGTGGAAGGACGATAGGTGGGATGCATATTCCAGTTCTGGCACCAGGCCACCTAGCCTCCGAGTACATTAATCGGAAGGAGTATTTCTCTATGGTTCTCCAGGGGCTTGTGGATCACCGTGGGCGTTTCATGGACATTAATGCAGGCTGGTCCGGATAGGTGCATGATGCACGAATCTTTCAGAACACAGGCCTGTTCAGGAAGCTGCAAGCCGGGACTTTCTTCCCAGACCCGAAGATCACTGTAGGGGAAGTCAAAATGCCCATTGTGATCCTTGGAGACCCTGCTTACCCTTTAATGCCGTGGCTCATGAAAACATACACAGGGAGCATTGACAGCAGCAAGGAGCGGTTCAACAATAGTCTGAGTTGGTGCAGAATGACTGTTGAGTGTGCTTTTGGCCGTTTAAAGGGCCGCTGGCGCTGTCTGTATGGGAAGCTGGACCTTGCCAATGACAACATCCCCACGGTTATAGCCGTGTGCTGTACCTTCCATAACATTTGTGAAGGGACGGATTAAAGCTTCACTCAGGAATGGACCACAGAGGTTCAACACCTGGAGGCTGAATTTGAACAGACAGACACCAGCGCTATTAGAGGGGCCCAGTGCGGGGCTGTAAGGTTTAGGGATCCCTTGAGGGAGCAATTTGATGCTGAAAGCCACCAGTAATGTTTGGTGCCCTGCACGGGAGTGAAGTGCAGTGGTTCCAGTGCTAGTAGGCATCTGTGTTTGCTACATATGATGCACTGATTTGCAGTGCCTGTTGCTTTCCTGGGCTATGGCAGGAGTTCTCAAACTGGGGGCCGGGACCCCTCAGGTGGTTGCAAGGTTATTACATGGGGGGTTGCGAGCTGTCAGCCTCCACCCTAAACCCGGCTCTGCCTCCAGCATTTATAATGGTGTTAAATATATACAAAAGTGTTTTTAATGTATAAGTGGGGTTGCTCTCAGAGGCTTGCTATGTGAAAGGGGTCATCAGTACAAAAGTTTGAGAACTACTGGGCTAAGGTATCTTTTACTTAATGCAATAAAGAATGTTTTCAAAGCCAAAAAAATCATTTATTGAAAAGAAACACAATTTCAGGGGAAACAGAAAGGGCATGACACATCTGTGTTGTGTGGGAGGAGGGAAGGGGGCAGGACAATTACAGATTTGCATATGTCCTGTTATCATATTCAGCCTTCCTGTCTGCAGTGCCGCGCAATGAGTGCTGCACTTCAGGATGGCTATAATGCATGGTGATGGGAGTTGAGTGCAGTGGGTAAGGGTTGTAGTTTGCAGGGCTGGTTGGTGAAGCTACAGGTGTTGGAGGCAGCTGCTGGTGGTAAGAAACCAGATGTTAGGGGAAGTGGGTTGGCGGTGATATGGGGGCACAAGGGAAAGAGTTTTGGGACAATGGTTGCAGGGTGGGGGGGGACGCGGATCTGCTCCATCTTCAGTGCTATGAGCGCCTGTATCGAGTGTGCTTGGTGCTCCATAATGCTTATGAACCGCTCCGTGCTTTGGTGCTAGTGATCCGCATTCTGCTGGCGGGGTCTCGTTTCAGTCTCCCGCCACTCCTGTACTTTTTGATTTTCAGTAAGGGACTGCTGCACGACTTCATGCAGCAGGTCCTCTTTGGTTCTTCGCATACACTTCCTGATTCTTTGTAGTCTTTCGGCCGTTGATAACAAGGACGGCTGGGATCTCAAGGTTGCATCTGTAAAGCCAAAATGCAACACTTAACAGAGGCAGCATTGTTCACACTAGACAGAGCAATTATTTGGCCGTACTTAAGACAAGTACAGTGTAAACAATAGCAGAAAGTGCCGGTCCCAAAACGAGCGCACGTAACCCTCAAGAGCCCCAAAATGGTGAGTAAGCACAGGGGCAAGGGGGACTGATTGTTTCAGGGCCATAGTGTCCTCTGGGGTTGGATCTGTGCCTTGGGGAGAGCCAACAGCTGCAGGGGGCCCCTATTCTGAACACTGTCCCCACATTTTCCACAGGATGAGTTAGTCCTGGAAGATATCTCGCTGCTGAGGGTGACCTGGGAAGCAAGGGAGGGTCTTCTACTACAATGCAGCTTCCACCCTGGCCCTTATGCCACTTACCTGTGTGCCCCTCACGGCACAGTGACTCGGACATGTTAGCCTTACTGGGACAAGGAGCACAGTAGCTCTGCCAAGGAATCTGCGCAAGCGGATTGCCCAGCTTCTGCATGAGACCTTTGAAAAGATCACTGATGCCGATTACCGCGATGTGAGAGAGCACATCAACACCCTATTCCGCATCTAGGCATGCATGCAGCCCTCCTTGCCCCAAGAGCCCACACCGAACAACTACCTTCCCAAAATAAAAGCCACTTACCGGGCACCACCTCTACTGTTTGTTCTTCCCCAAGCACCATCGGCTGCGACTGGCTACCTTCCTTCTGGCTTGAAAACAGCTCCTGGCTGCATGCATCTAGGGATTCTGGTCTGTCCTCTGGCTCTGGGCCCCCCTCCTCCTCAGCACCCTCGCTCCCGCTTTCCTCCTCCTACCTCGTTGAACTCTGTGCTGCTAGGGCCTTTGAAGTGTCCATGGTGGTCTTTGGAGTGGAGGTGGGGTCACCCCCAAGTATCTTGTCCAGCTCTTTGTAGAAACGGCAGGTCGTGGGGGCAGCACCGGAGCGGCGGTTTGCCTCCCGCACTTTGTGGTAGGCATTCCACAGCTCCTTCACTTTAACCCTGCACTGCACTGCGTCCCAGTCATGGCCCCTTTCCATCATGGCCCTTGATATCTGCTCGAAGGTATCGTAATTCCTACGGCTGGAGCGCAGCTGGGATTGGACAGCTTCCTCCCCTCAAACACTGATGAGGTCTAGCACCTCGCCATTGCTCCATACTGGGGATCACCTGGTGTGTGGAGGCATGGTCACCTGGAAAGATTCGCTGAGAGCACTCCACGCCTTGCTGAGCAAACAGGAAAGGAATTTCAAAATTCCCAGAGAATTTAAAGGGCAGGTCTGATGGTTGGTCACCTGAGGGCAGGGCAGTAGAGTTCAAAGTGATGACCAGAGTGGCTAGAACAGGCATTGTGGGACACTTCTGGCTGCCAATCAGAGTGCATTAATAGACCAGGGCATCCACACTGGCACCGCTGTGCTCCAGCCGGGGCGCAGCAAGCTTTATGCGTCTCATGGAGGTGGAGTACCAGGAGCCATGGAGTCCGGGCACTCTACATGTCTTGCCAGTGTGGACACCTCAGGAGTTAGGGTGCCTGGGGCTGATTTAATGCGCCGTAACTTGCAAGTGTAGACAAGGACTGTTTCTGTATAATGGAGTTTAGGGAAAAGCACTCTAGATCCATTCAGTGAGGTTGTGGTTATAGCCACTCTAAGCCGATGGGAGAGAATTCATCCATTGGTTTAGTTACTCCTGCCCCTGTGAGTAGCATTAGCCATGTCGGCGGGAGAAGCTCTGCCACCAACATAGCATTGTCCACACTGGCGCTTAAATTGGCATAAGTTATGTTGCTTGGGGGTGACTAATTCATACCCCTGAGCGACATAATTTATGTCCACTTAAGCTGTAGTGTAGCCACAGCCTGAGGAAACCCCTTAAGGAGTGAGGGGCTTTCATGAACCCACAGAGCCGTTTTTTTGTGAAACCACCCAGCTGTGGGAAGGGTGGGGGTGGGGAAGGAGAGCCTACTTTATCATATAGGAAAGGTAACTATTGGTGAGTGTAGACCCAGGTTCATGTGTTATGATTTTGTTGCGTTTTAACCATTTGTTTCCATCACTTTTTCTCACTCCTAGTTAAATCTTCATTCTTTCTTAAATAAACTTTCTTTGGTTTATTATAAGTGCTTTCAAGCATTATGCAGTTTACAGGAATGGTGATTTAAGGTAAAACTGGTAAATTGGGGGCAGAAGATTGGGGATTTCTGAGAGTAGCCAATGTCAGGGGCTGGATGTCACAGGCAAAATATTCAAAAGGACTCAGGATTAGGGTGCACCTATTATTAACCAGCAAGGCGAAGAAAGGGCTGGGATAGCCCACAGGAGACTGCTTAAGTGGCTGAAAGGCTGGTGGTGTTAGGGAGCTCATCCCAAGCTACCACAAGAAAGACTCCCTCTTTCTGGAGGAAGAAGGTGACTCAGTCCTGGGTGCCCCGAGAATGGTCACACTTGCCATTTTTGGGGGAGGTGACTTGCAAAATTACAGGAGAGATTGTGTTTTGCCAAGGACAGAACTCACGCAGGCACTTGTCCCAGCATGTCCACTTTTGTTCTGCTCAGGTGATTCCTGGGTTTCTAGAATGGGTGTGCTGTAGGATATAGCATTGTCAGCTTCCTGTTCATGCAAATCTTCTAGCAAACTTGCTTTTTGGATTGTAGCTGTGAGAAGTGTATTTTCTTCCGACTTTTTCACAAGCTCCTTAGAAGCAGGTGGATCCTCTTCATCTGTTGAATAATTAGTAGCAGGCATGACACTTGCTATGCAGTACGGCAGTTCATCAAGATACTGCAGTGTAGACTTACTGTGGTCATCTGAGAGGTTCTGTGCATTGTGACATATAAAGGGCAAAGAAGCCACATTCAATGAAACAGTGTTGAATAGTCACTGTCTTTACAGGTTCCATCTTTCACCGTCCAAGTGCACGGTGTCCAGCAAGCTGATTTGATTTGCAAATTATTACACTTTCAACTAGGTCCATTTTGGCAATCAGATATGACATCAGTTGCTGGTGGTAGGAACAGTTGCAGAGCTCCTGGGAGGCAACCATCCCCCCTCCCCCCTCAGTGATTTTTAGGTGTATGTGTGGTACCTTTTCAAACATATTATGCAACTGACAAAAAAAGGTGAAACAAAGTTTCACGTGGGATTGGAGAGCAAGCCTGCCCTGCACTCACCCAGCAGTAGGGCGACCAGATAGTAAGTGTGAAAAATCGGGACGGGGGTGGGGGGTAATAAGAGTCTATATAAGAAAAAGCCCCAAATATCAGGACTGTCCCTATAAAATCAGGACATCTGGCCACCCTACCCAGCAGCAGTGGCTCCTGTCCACAGGGCTGGGTCTGGATCCCTATGCTGGGTCTTTGTGACCAGACATATGGGTAGCATGGTGCTGCAATCTCATATGCCTTTGTGCAATGCCACTCACTCAAATTTGGCCCAGCCACCCCTCCTTCATGACAGAGGTGTGGCCAGACCAGACCTAAATGGCACTGTGACCCCATGCTGCAGGTCGCAACGCCTGGAGCAGGGAGCCTGGCTCAACCCCTTGGGGTAGGAGCTGCTGCTGCCAGGTGAGTGTGGGGCAGGCTCGCTCTCCAACCCACCGCCAACGACCCATTGCTACCCTGGTTGCAAAACCTGGCCCCCCCCACTGCGTAGGAGATTTTAAATTTTTCAATTATTCAGTTGTGTATTAATTAGAGCCAAGAGGTGGGGTTAACTGGTAGCCATTTCAGTTTTCCTGAAATGCACTAGGAATACTGCCCATAAACACTATATCTTTGCATTTTGTTTTTAATACATCCATTATGTCAAATTCCCTCCACACTTTCTTTATTGTATCTCTGCATAACAGGCAGGTTTGGAATTAAACATTATGGAATGCTTGAGTATGGGCAGCTTTCACAATTGGGAGTGTGCCACTGCGAGACCATGTGCCAGCTCATGCCAAGCCCTGGAAACCAGTCGGGCTCACCTGTGGGTTAGTTTAGTTAAAATAGATAGTAGTGTTATGAGAATGTGTTTAGACTTTGTGGAATGTTTGTAGGATGCTGCATGTATTAATTCTACTTATATCTGTATCCCATCCCCATGATATAAACTAATATTGAGTGTTTGCATTGTCAACCTATGTAATTGTGTTACTCACCAAAACAGGAAAGGAAGCATTAATCAAGGTAAAGTGCTTGTCCTGCACACAAGATGTCCCATTGATGGAAAATGAGGCAGTGTGTAGCATCAAAGGACAGAAACCTTGATTGCATTCCTCATTCCCTCCAAGAAGTGGGGGCCTGTGGATGAACTTATCCCATCAGCTTGGACTCAAGGTGAAGGGGTTAAAAAAAAACCCTGACAAGCAAAAACTTGGATCTTTATGTTGTCTGGACTCTTAGGAACAAAGATTCCTACACATAAGCAAGAGATCCCCATGCTGCTTGGCATGGGTCAGCCCTAAAGGGCATTTAGAGCAGCTTATTATGGAAGCTTATATTACCTTTTTAAATCTAAGGCTGTAACTCATTTGTGTGCATGTTTCCTGTTTTAACTTTGTAAATAACTTTTTTCTTAGTTAAGGAGTTTTTTGTTAGTTTCATAACAGGATTGGCTAAGGCATGATCTTTGGTTTGAGATCTGAGTACAACTGACCTGGGGTAAATAACTTGTCCATTGGGACTGAGGGTAACCTGATTATTATTGTGATTTTTGCTGTAACGTGACCATCTACAACATAGTCCAGCTTACCTGGGTGGCAAGATAGATGGGAATGCCCAGGGATACTGTTTGTGACTCCATGGCAAGACTGTTTATAGTGCTTTAGGAATTCACATGTTACTGGGTTGGTGAAATCTAATTCTAGAACCAGTTTGGGGGTTCTGCCCTGCTTTTGGATAGTCTGCCCCAAGTTTGGCACTCCTGGTCATGAGCCACTCCAGGCAGCACCTTTTCTTTCCCACCACGTGTGTTGGCACACAGCAGAACAGCTATTTTTCATTCATGGCTTTGTTTGACTTCTGCACATGATTGTGAGGGGAAACCAGAATGCATTATTTTCTCATTTCGATGAGCCAGCCCCTTGGAGGTGAAAGATTCTGTAGCCCATAACCTATTCCATGTGCCATCACACTCACTCTGGCTTTTATGTAATGGGACTGCGTCTAGACCTACAAGTGCTTGTCAGTGGGATTATTTGAGTGCTATCTTGCCTACTACACTTCCTGGTCAGGCTGGGCAACATGCCCTGGCAATACCGTAAATCCATCTGGAAGTGAAAAGGAAAAAAAAATACACATGTATGAGGAACAAATAATGTGCTTTCAATATGAAATCAAGACACACAAAATGGGGATTTCATTGGTTAGAATGTCAGGCTATTAAATCTCCGAGAGTCTGTTTTTACGGAGTCAGTATGGTCTGCAGTAGGAGCATTAGAAGCTCTTGACAGCTAAGCCAGTCTCTCGCTGCATGAATATAATCAGATCAGTTTATCAGAGCTCTTTATCTCTTCATACCATTCTCCTTCAGATCCATTTTCAAGATCAGGCAGCTGCTTGTCTTTTTTCTGCCAGCAGCCTCCATACCTCAAGCCAGGGTGTTTGCTGGAGAAGGATAGGTACCATAACATGTTTTAATTACTCTAATTACCATACTGCTGATATTGACTGGTAAAATAGTGTCTCACCCTAGGATGATCTGCTCATTAAGGCTGCAATGCAGAAAGTACCAAAATAGTGAAGATAAGAGTCAGGAAAGGCCATTTGGGAATGTATTTTGTTAAATGTTTTCTTTTTTAAAAATGGCTGTGAATGTTCGTTACTCCTGGAAGCTGGAGCCTGATAGCATGGGCTAAAAACAGGGTAGTGCAGACAAGCATTGTGCAAGGTTGTCCCACATTTCTGTGGCCAGGCATCTCAGTCCCCATCTACAGCATTTGCTGCTATTCCAGTCTTGGTCACTCCCACCCAGCTCTGCTCGTCCACCTTGATTCTGGCCTGGAGCACCTCCTGTTATCCCAATGAACCCCACTCAGCTATTCACTGCCCTGGATATCTTCTGCCTAAAAAGCAGCATCCCAGTAGCCAGACCATCTGTCTCATAGGCTGGCTAGCCAGATCTCTTTGGACATGACACTAGAGCAGGGGTGGCCAACCTGAGCCTGAGAAGGAGCCAGAATTTACCAATGTACATTGCCAAAGAGCCACAGTAATACGTCAGCAGCCCCCCATCCAGTCCCCAACGCCTCCCGCCTGCCGGCAGCCCCCAACAATCAGTGCCTAAGCCTCCCCCCTCCCCCCGCTCACTGCAATCAGCTGTTTCACTATGGGGGCTATGGGGGGAGGGAGGAGGAGCGAAGCCATGGCAGGCTCAGGGGAAGGGGCAGGGGCCTTGGGGGAAGGGGTGGAGCGGGGGCAGAGCAGGGGGTTGAGCAGTGAGCACCCTCCCAGCACATTGGAAAGTTAGCATCTGTAGCTTCAGCCCCAGAATCAGTGCCTAGGTAAGGAGCCACATATTGTCGGGGACTTTTTAACCCAGACGGCAAGGTTCGTTGTCTGACCGCAGAGTGAGAGACAGGCAACACCAGCAAG